>NC_081552.1:42291257-42591257 GCF_963082655.1 Stomoxys calcitrans
ATATGGCAGCTATATCAAAACATGGACCGATATGGCCCATTTACAATACCAACCGACCTACACTAATAAGAAGTATTTGTGCAAAATTTCAAGCGGCTAGCTTTACTCCTTCGGAAGTTAGCGTGCTTTCGACAGACAGACGGACGGACGGACGGACATGGCTAGATCGACATAGAATGTTGCGACGATCAAGAATATATATACTTCATGGGGTCTCAGACGAATATTTCGAGTAGTTACAAACAGAATGACGAAATTAGTATACCCCCCATCTTATGGTGGAGGGTATAAAAATTGCGGCTTGTAAAGACTCAAGAAGTCAAATCGGGATATGGGTTTATACGGGAGCTTTATCAGGTTATAGTTGGAAGTCGTAGCAGAACACCGCGTGCAAAATTTCAGCCAAATCGGACAAATATTGCGGCTTGTAAAGACTCGAATAGTCTAATCGAGAGATTGGTTTATACGGGAGCTATATCAGGTTATAGACCGATTAAGACCGTACCGGGAAGAGTTGTTGGAAGTCATAACGGAATACTACTTGCAAAATTTCAGCCAAATCGGATGAAAATGGAGGCGTCTCAAGAAGTAAAATCGGGAGATCGGTTAATATGGGAGCTATATCAAGTAGTAGACCGATTCGGACCGTACTTGTCACAGTTGTTAGAATATATTGTATAACAGAACACTACATGCAAAATGTTAGCCAAATCGAACAAATATTCTAGGTGCTCAAGAAGTAAAATCGGGAGATCGGTTTATAGGGGAGCGATATCCGGTTATAGACGAATTGGGATTGTACTAGGCACAGTTGTTGTAAGTCATAACAGAACACTACATGCATAATTTCAGCTAGGTTAGGTTAGGTTGCAGGTGGCAGTCTGCCACCAGACTCACTTAGACGTTTTCGTCCATTGTGATACCAAAGGAACAGAAGAAGGAATATGCCTTCTAGTTCCTACCGTTGAACCATCCAGATCGCTTTAAAAAGCCAAACAACTTGCGCATGTACACATCCGCTAAATCAGACACGTTCTCAAAGAAATGAGAACCTAAAGTTGAACTCCTTCCGACTGCCAGTGCGGACACACACACAGATGGTGTTCTATAGTCTCTTCTTCTTCGATGTCCTCACAGCTTCTGCAAAAGTCATTGCTGGCAATCTTCAGTTTGTCAGCTTGTTTTCCGATTAGACAGTGACCTGTCATGACGGATACAAGGACTGAGACATCTGTTCTAGCCAATGACAGCAATGCAGTAGAACTCTTCAAGTCTAGATAAGGCCATATAGTTTTGGAATTCTCACAACCCCTTCTTTGCGACCATCTATCGTTCGCTGTCCTTCGGATCTGGTCCTAGCTAGAGGCATACTTACTGATTCCAGTTTCCATGGAATGTGTAGGGCAGTTCCTAGTCTCTCAAGCTCGTCCGCTTTACAGTTCCCTGGGATATCTCTGTTTCCCGGCACCCTGCCTGGAAAATCGGACTTCTTCTGACTGCCAGTGCGGACATACACACACACGGTGTTCTATAGTCTATTCTTCTTCGATGTCCTCACAGCTTCTGCAAAAGTCATTGCTGGCAACCGATTAGACAGTGACCTGTCATGACGAATACAAGGACTGAGACATATGTTCTATCCAATGACAGCAATGCTGTAGAACTCTTCAAGTCTAGATAAGGCCACATAGTTTTGGAATTCTCACAGCCCCTTTTTTGCGACTATCTATCGTTCGCTGTCCTTCGGATCTGGTCCTAGCTAGAGGCATACTTACAGATTCCAGTTTCCATGGAATATGTAGGGTATTTCCTAGTCTCTCAAGCTCGTCCGCTTTACAGTTCCCTGGGATATCTCTGTTTCCCGGCACCCTGCCTGGAAAATCGGATATTCTATCAAGGATAACACAGTGTCCATAGCCGCCATATGACCAAAGAGAAAGCTCCGTTAACCTCACGGCAATGGTCGCTGCAATTTATCTAACCACAATGTTCAGAGTCATAAGATGTAGCATTAAATTCAATGCATCGAATGGTGTCGTCCTCAGTGCGGCTGTGATCTTTTGCATCCAATTGAGTATTGAACAGTAGGTGGACTTTTGAAGCGCCGTCCAGACCAAAACACCATATAGCATTACGGCAGGCTTGAGATCTGTGGATCTAAAAAGATGGGTCAGCAGAGGAACTACTCAACGAGGTGTACGGCCTCCTCCACTTTGGAATATTGCCATTAACAATATATTATTGTCTCTGGA
Source organism: Stomoxys calcitrans (assembly GCF_963082655.1). Taxonomy (NCBI): domain Eukaryota; kingdom Metazoa; phylum Arthropoda; class Insecta; order Diptera; family Muscidae; genus Stomoxys; species Stomoxys calcitrans. The sequence goes on from NC_081552.1 coordinate 42,293,510, forward strand.
AGAAGAAGGTGTGCTGATGACGTGGCAATTTGGGTTAGGGGACAGCACCAGGAGGCTCTAGGTGCAACAGCGAAATGGGCTACCAGAAGTGGTCTAGGTATAAATCCGTGCCAGACAGAAGTAGTTCTTTTAAGCAGGAGATACAAGTCCTTTTACAGAAAGCGCAAAATACTTGGGTATTTGCTGGACACTAAATTGAACTTCAAATCCAACATTTTGGAAAGGGCAAGAAAAACTCTTGCCCTATCCACCTGCTAGAGAGCCATTGGCAAAAGTTGGGGTTTAGACCGCACGTCATGCATTAGGTTTATACTGCAGTTGTCAGACCTATATTGCCTATATACATTTCATCTAAATCGGACAAATATCCGGTTTCCATACTCTATACCACACTTTGCAAAAATCCCTTTCCCCCCACACACTTTACAACATCATCTTATCTTTCTGCTTTTTAGTATTGCTGGCTTTAGGGCAAAGTGTGTTAAAACTCGCTCTAAAACTCGTACCAAAACGCAAGACAAAAAAACCAGCAATACCGGCCATCTTCAAACATTTAAATTTAAGGTAAGAGGTCCTTTACGCTACATTACCATCCCCCCCCAAAAAGGAAACATTTTGCGAATGCTTAAAAATAATTTCAAAACTTTCCCACGTTTCGAAGCAGTCACCATCATCACATGTTTTAAAACCCACCTGTATTGCACGAAATGAGTTTCGTTAAAAATCCTGAAAAAAAATCCTTTGGCAACAAAATTTTGGCGCTCACTTTATGCACAAGTGTCCTCCCTTATGGTAAGCATGCGTTACGCGCATGCAGGGGTGAAGAAGAGATAAACTCTACTCCACGCATGCTTAGCTCATGTGCTGGAATGGAAATTTATTGTAAGCGGGATTTTAAATAATAACAATCATATGAATTTTCTGAAACGTGTTTATTGTAGAAGATTTCAGAATAAAAAAATATCACATTACAACAATGAAGAACAACAATAAAAGCAACATCAACTACTATAACAACCAGGCACCCAATTTACTGTAGTAATCAACGGGTCCTGTTTACGGTTCAAAAGGCTGGTGGAAAACCAAGTATTGCCATCAGCATCATCTTTGTGAGCTGTAACTTTTTGCCATTTATTTTTTTGTGGCGTTCCCACGGTTTGAGATGAACTCAAAAATGCACATGTCTGTCCTTCCATTTGTCTGTCAGTCCTTTGTAGACTCCTTCCTTCAGGAGTTTCCCCTGTCAGGACATTCGTGTGTCCTGCTTAAGGTTGAGTTTGAGGTGCGTATTGCCCTGTCTGTCTGTCTGTTTGCTTGTATATTTCCCTGTTTGCCCAACTCGTGAGTTACGCATGCGTAGAGTGCGCATGGCTGTATGGTTTTAAGGTTTGGCTGCTGCACATCTTATTGTTTTGTCAATGTCCTGCCATAATTCTCTTATCGTTCTTATTTCTTTCCAATTGTTATGATGCCTTTTGGTCCTTCTCGCTTAAAAGACCTGCTGATAATTTTCTTGTTATGTGTGGTTTATCGATGGGAATGTATTTTCCCAGGATCTGAAAATTGCTCTGCACTCTCAAATGATGCCCAAAAGGCATTTTTGTATGATGATGATTAAGCAGGATTCAAATTAACATGGCATGTCCGTCCATCTGTTTCGATATGAAGAAGGAGTAGTAACACCTGCTCCCCTTCACGTTTAAGAGTTGCTCAAATCGTGGGAAACATTTCCGTTACAAATGAAAGATTATTTCTAGGATTTGTTGCTGAGGGCAAGTAAAGGAACTCTATTTAGCATTCTTGTAGTGTAGTTCTTAACTCTTAAGGGGGAATTTTCTTTGATTGTATAGACATTTCCACTATGGTGGGGGTTAATTTTCTATGTCTATGCTGCATACAAATCCTAATTCAAATTAATGCTGAACTTAGGGTAAGTAAAGCATGGCGGCCGAGTTGGCAAATAAGGACAGATTGGTGAAGTGGTGGTAATATGGAGTGATGGTGGTAGAGTGATGATGGTGCAGTGATTGTGGTGGTGGCCCTAGCGTTTTGCGCATGCGTAAAGTGTGTTTAAAGCGTTCAAGCAGGAGCCTCAAGAATTCTTATAAAAATAAGGGTGTCTCACACAGGTGTGAGGAACGCACCACCATTATTTCCACTTCAGAAAGAATATGCCATTTATGGTTGTTGCCTCAAACCGTGGGAAAGAAAATTCCCTTGGACTTAATAGGAGCTGGAAACACTTGTGAGATGGTTTACCTTATTGGTGGATAAGGCAACTCCTATTATGATAAGAACTAGACTGACAAGTGGGCTTTTGATATGGAATACACATCCTAGTGTTCAAGAAGTAAAAACATGCTAAGTTCCGCTAACAATTTGCTCTTATTAACTCAGTTCGCATTTGAATTATGTGAGATCAATGTATTGCTAATTACTTAAGAGCAAATTAAGTAACCGTTGAGTGGATCGGACGTATTTTCATTTCGCTCCTCGAAGGAAAACAAGTAAAAAGGCGTTAAGTTCGGCCGGGCCGAACTTTGGATACCCACCACCTCGGATATATATGTGAACCACCTTTCCTCAAAATCCGGTCGAAAATTCATAATCGGTTTTTATGGCAGCTATATGCAAATCTTGATCCATCTAGACCAAATTGCAGAAATATGTGGAGGGGCTTAACTTAACTCTTTGTCCCAAAATTTCGGCAACATCGGATAATAAATGTGACTTTTATGGGCCTAAGATCTGGCCGATCTGGGACAAATGGACGAAGGATGTCGAAGGGCCCAACACAACTCACTGTCCCGAGTTTCAGCAAAATCGGATAATAAATGTGACTTTTATGGGCCTAAGACCCTAAATCGGAGGATCGGTCTATATGGCAGCTATATCCAAATCTGAACCGATCTGGGCTAAATTAACGAAGGATGTCGAAGGGCCTTACACAACTCACTGTCCCAAATTTCAGCAAAATCGGGTAATAAATGTAGCTTTTATGGGCCTATGACCCTAAATCGGAGGATCGGTCTATATGGCAGCTATATCCAAATCTGAACCGATCTGGGCTAAATTAACGAAGGATGTCGAAGGCCCTTACACAACTCACTGTCCCAAATTTCAGCGAAATCGGATAATAAATGTGGCTTTTATGGGCCTAAGATCCTAAATCGGAGGATCGGTCTATTTGGCAGCAATATCCAAATCTGAACCGATCTCGGCCAAATTGACGAAGGATGTCGAAGAGCTCAACGCAACTCACTGTCCCAAATTTCAGCAAAATCGGATAATAAATGTGGCTTTTATGGGCCTAAGACCATAAATCGGAGGATCAGTCTATATGGCAGCTATATCCAAATTTGAACCGATCTGGGCCAAATTGACGAAGAATGTTGAAGGGTCTAACACAACTCACTGTGCCAAATTTCATCCAAATCGGATATAAAATGTGGCTTTTATGGGCCTAAGACCCTAAATCTGAGGATCGGTCTATATGGCAGCTATATCCAAATTTGGACCGATCTGAGCCAAATTGACGAAGGATGTCGAAGGGCCCAATGCAATTCACTGTCCCAAATTTCAGCAAAATCGGATAGTAAATGTGGCTTTTATGGGCCTAAGACCCTAAATCGGAGGATCGGTCTATATGGGGGCTATATCAAGATATAGTCCGATATAGCCAATCTTCGAACTTAACCTGCTCATGGACAAAAAAAAATCTGTGCAAAATTTCAGTTCAATATCTCTATTTTTAAAGACTGTAGCGTGATTTCAACAGACAGACGGACAGACGGACGGACTTGTCTAGATGGTCTTAGATTTTTACGCTGATCAAGAATATATATACTTTATAGGGTCTGAAATGGATATTTCGATGTGTTGCAAATGGAATGACGAAATGAATATACCCCCATCCGTCGGTGGTGGGTATAATAAAAAGGCGTTAAGTTCGGCCGCGCCGAACTTTGGATACCCACCACCTCGGTTATTTATGTAAACCCACCTTCGTCAAAATCCGGTGAAAAATGCATACCTTATGCCCCATAGCAGCTATATCGAAATATGCTCCGATTTGGACCAAATACTTATAAGTACAAGGCATTGTTCAATCGTGTCTAACAAAATATTGATCTTTTAAATAAAATATTGATCTCTTTATCTAAAAATAAACCGATCTGAACCATATACGACACTGATGGCGAAAAGCCTATCATAAGTCATTGTGTCAAATTTCAGAGAAATCGGATTATAAATGCACCTTTTATGGGGGCCAAGACTTTAAATCGAGAGATCGGTCTATATGGCAGCTATATCCAAATCTGGACCGATTTGGGCCAAGTTGCAGAAAAATGTCGAAGAGACTAACACAACTCACTGTCCGAAATTTCGGCGAAATCGGACAATAAAAGCGCCTTTTATGGGCCCAAGACCTTAAATCAAGAGATCGGTCTATATGGCAGCTATATTCAAATCTGGACCGATTTGGGCCAACTTGAAGAAGGATGTCGAAGGTCCTGACACAATTCGCTGTCCCAAATTTCGGCGAAATCGCACAATAAATGTGCCTTTTATGGGTTCAAAACCTTAAATCGAGAGATCGGCAGCTATATTCGAATCTGGACCGATCTGGGCCAAATTGAAGAACGATAGCGAAAGTCCTAACACAACTCACTGTCCAAAATTTCAGCGACATCGGACAATAAATGCGCCTTTTATGGGCCCAAAGCCTTACATCGCAAGATCGGGCTATATGGCAGCTATATCCAAATCTGAACCGATCTGAGCCAAATTAAGGAGGAACATTGAGAGGCCTAACACAACTCATTGTCCCAAATTTCGGCAAAGTCGGATAATAAATGTGGCTTTTATGGGCCTAGGACCCTAAATCGACGGATCGGTCTATATGGGGGCTATATTAAGATATAGTCCGATATAGCCCATCTTCGGACTTAACCTGTTTATGGACAAAAAAAAAGAATCTGTACAAAGTTTCAGCTCAATATCTCTATTTTTAAAGACTGCAGCGTGATTTCAACAGGCAGACGGAGGGACGGACATGGCTAGATCGCCTTAGATTTTTTCGGTGATCAATAATATATACACTTTATAAGGTCGGAAATTGATATTTCGATGTGTAATGGCAAAATGAATATACCCCCATTCTTCGGTGGTGGGTATAAAGTGAAGTATGGTCCAAATCGGTCTATATCCTAATACAGCTCCCTATAAACCGATCTCCCGATTTGACTTCTGGAGGTCGCAATTATTATTCGATTTTGCTGAAACTTTACATGATGGTCTCTGTTAGGAGCCTCAACAACTACCATAAGTATGGACCAAATCGATTTATTACCTGATATAGCTCCCTTATAAACCGATCTCCCATTTTAACATTTTGGGCTTCCAGAGGGTATAATTAATATCCGATTTGGCTGAACAATGACTTCTGCTATGCCTCTTAAGAACTTTGCCAATTATGGTCCAATCGGTAAATATCGCTCCCATATAAACCAATCTCTTGATTTGAGTTCTTAAGCCAATAGAAGGCGTTTACTTTAACGTACGACTTTATTCCTGAATTGTGTTTTCGGATTCACTGTATCCGAATTGTGTTTCGGATACGGCGTTTATGTTAAATTTAAGTGTATTCAGGGGACTACTACAGAATTTTCGGGTGAACATTTTTGAAAAATAATTTGATATTTTAAAATCCCATTTTAAGGGAGTTTAGAGAGGGGGCTACTCTAAACAAGTAAGAGCGTGCTAAGTTCGGCCGGGCCGAATCTTATATACCCTCCACCATTGATCGCATGTGTCGAGTTCTATGCGCGGTATCTATTTTTAGACAAACATAGAATATTGAATAAGAACTGTTATCCTATTGGAGCTATATCAAGTTATAGTCCGATTCGGACCATAATTGAATGCTGATTGACATTGTAGAAGTCATTGTGTAATATTTCAGTTCATTCGGATAAGAATTGCGCCTTGTAAGGGCTCAAGAAGCAAAATCGGCAGATAGGTTTATATGGGAGCTGTATCAAGCTATTGATCGATTCAGACCATACTAGACAGGTATGTTGAAGGTCATGAGAGAAGGCCTTGTACAAAATTTCAGCCAAATCGGATGAGAATTGCGCCCTCTAGAGGTTCGAGAAGTCAAGATCCCAGATCGGTTTATATGGCAGCTATATCAGGTTCTATATCGATTTACGCCATACTTAGCACAGTTATTGAAAATCATAACAAAACACCTCTTGCAAAATTTCAGCCAAATCGGATGAGAATTGCGCCATCACTTGGCTCAAGACGTCAAGATCCATGATCGGTTTATATGACAGCTATACCAGATTATAAACCGATTTGAATCATACTTAGCACAGTTGTTGAAAGTAATACCAAAATACTACGTGCAAAATTTCAGTTAAATCGGACGAGAATTAAGCCCTCTAGAGGCTCAAGAAGTCAAGACCCAAGATCGGTTTATATGACAGCTCTATCAGGTTATGAACCGATTTGAACCTTATTTGACACAGTTGTTGAAAGTAAAAATAAAATACGTCATGCAAAATTTCAGCCAAATCGGATAGGAATTGCGCCCTCTAGAAGCTCAAGAAGTCAAATCCCCAGATCTGTTTATATGACAGCTATATCAGGTTATGAACCGATTTCAACCATACTTGACACAGTTGTTGGATATCATAACGAAATACTTCGTGCAAAAATTCATTCAAATCGGATAAGAATTGTGCCCTCTAGAGGCTCAAGAAGTCAAGACCCAAGATCGGTTTATATGGCAGCTATATCAGGTTATGAACCGATTTGAACCATACTTGGCACAGTTGTTGAGTATCATAACAAAACACGTCGTGCGAAATTCCATTCCATTCGGATAAGAATTGCGCCCTCTAGAGGCTCAAGAAGTCAAGACCCAAGATCGGTTTATATGGCAGCTATATCAGGTTATGGACCGATTTGAACCATACATGGCACAGTTGTTGGATATAATAACAAAACACGTCGTGCAAAATTTCATTTCAATCGGATAAGAATTGGGCACTCTAGAGGCTCAAGAAGTCAAGACCCAAGATCGGTTTATATGACAGCTATATCAGGTTATGGACCGATTTGAACCATACTTGGCACAGTTGTTGGATATCTTAACAAAACACGTCGTGCAAAATTTCATTCTGATCGGATAAGAATTGCGCACGCTAGAGGCTCAAGAATTCAAGACCCAAGATCGGTTTATATGGCAGCTATATCAGGTTATAGACCGATTTGAACCACACTTGGCATAGTTATTGGATATCATAACAAAACACGTCGCGCAAAATTTCATCCTAATCGGATAAGAATTGCGCACTCTAGAGGCTCAAGAAGTCAAGACCCAAGATCGGTTTATATGGCAGCTATATGAAAACATGGACCGATATGGCCCATTTACAATACCAACCGACCTACACTGATAAGAAGTATTTGTGCAAAATTTCAAGCGGCTAGCTTTACTCCTTCGGAAGTTAGCGTGCTTTCGACAGGCAGACGGACGGACGGACGGACAGACGGACGGACGGACGGACGGACATGGCTAGATCGACATAAAATTTCACGACGATCAAGAATATATTTACTTTATGGGGTCTCAGACGAATATTTCGAGTAGTTACAATCAGAATGACGAAATTAGTATACCCCCCATCTTATGGTGGAGGGTATAAAAACGGCAAACAAAAGGGTGTTTTTATACCCACCACCATAGGATGGGGGTATACTTATCTAGTCATTCCGTTTGTAACAACTCGAAATATTCGCCTAAGAGTTGATCTAGTCATCTCCGTCCGTAAAGGCGTAAAGCTTGCCGCTTGAAATTTTGCACAGATACTTAAAGGGTGATTTTTTTGAGGTTAGGATTTTCATGCATTAGTATTTGACAGATCACGTGGGATTTCAGACATGGTGTCAAAGAGAAAGATGCTCAGTATGCTTTGACATTTCATCATGAATAGACTTACTAACGAGCAACGCTTGCAAATCATTGAATTTTATTACCAAAATCAGTGTTCGGTTCGAACACTTTCTCTTTGACACCATGTCTGAAATCCCACGTGATTTGTCAAATACTAATGCATGAAAATCCTAACCTCAAAAAAATCACCCAGTATATTAATGTAGGTCGTTGGAGATTGCAAATGGGTTACATCGATTCAGTTTTAGATTTAGCTCCCATATAAACCGACCTCGCGATTTGACTTCTTGGGGCCCTGGAAGCCGCAATTTTTGTCCCCTTTGGCTGAAATTGGGCACGTAGTGTTCTGTTATGTCGTCCAACAATTGTGCCAAGTACAGTCTAAGTTAGTCTATAACCTGATATAACTCCCATATAAACCGATCTTACAAGCCGCAATTTTTGATCGATTTGGCTCAAATTTTGCATGTAGTGTTCTGTTAAGACTTCCAATAACTGTGCCAAGTACGGTCCGAATCGCACTATAACCTGATATTGCTCCCATATAAACCAATCCCCAGATTTGACTTCTTGAGCCCTTACAAGCCGCAATATTCTCGATATCCGACCCACAGACATATAGATTAAATATCTGGCAGCCACTGCGCCTATAAGATGTAGGACGATGGGAGAATGTGTGGGGTGGTGTGGTGTTAACGCGAGGACATCGAGTGTGAACATCTTTACGGACAGTAAACTGACCATCAGACCAATAACAACCACGACGGCAAGGTCACGAACAGTCTTAGAGTTTCAAAACGAGATTAACGCCTTCTAGAAGGATGGCAGGATTCGCATTGTTCGGGTGCCGTACCATAGCGGAATAAGGGGGAAAGAAAGACGATTCGGCAGTAAAGCCTTTCAGGTTGAAGCACTCCGAGTAAAGGGCGTGGCGACGAACTCTGGAACAGCGAAATGGCCGGCAAGACAAAGAGGAGATCCGGATCGAGAGAAGACAAGGTTATTACGGAATGAAAGTAAGAAGGAGGCCAGCATAGCTCTCGGTATCATAACGGGACAAATAGGACTACGTGATCACTTATACAAAAACGAAGCGGCAAGTGATAGCATGTGTAGGGCATGTGGGAAAGATGATGAGACGTTGAAGCAATTCCTATTTCATGGCGTGGTATGGAAAATAATTAGAGAATTTGTAAATAGCACGGAATTCTTGACATGGATATCTTTTTCCAGGTTATTTTTTAATATTTAGAGCGCACAACAAGCTGATTGATGGCTTAGGTGTGTGTCCATAGTAGCATGAGACGGATTAATATCCGCACCCTCTTTTCAAGCTAACCTAAGCTAATTTAACACGTTTTTAACCCCACCACCGAAGAACGGTTCGTTCATTATTTTGTCATTTGGTTTGCAACACATCGAAATATCCATTTTCGGCCCTGTAAAGTACATATACGGGAGCCACCGTGGTGCATAGGTTAGCATGCCCGCCTATAGTGCCCAAACGCCCGGGTTTAAATCCTTCCGGCGAGAACACTTTAAATCATTTTTTAGCGGTTATTATCCCCTCACCAAATGCTGGCAACATTTATCAGTATTTCAGCCATGTACAACTTCTCAACAAAGAGATGTCACTTGACACGCCGTTTCGGACTCGTCATAAAACAAAAGGTCCCCTTATCATTGGGCTTAAATTTGAATCGGGCAGCACTCAATTGATAATGTGAAAAATTAATTTAGTTTTCTTCTAATATGTTCCATAATTGGATGTTCGGGAAACACTAAACCACATTGTACTAAAAATTATGTATTCTTGATTATCATTAAAATCTAAGACGATCGAGTCATGTCCTTCCGTCCGTCTGTGTGTTGAAATCTCGCTACAGTCCTTAACAAGTAAAAGCATGCCAAGTTCGGCCGGGCCGAATCTTATATACCCTACAACATGGATCGCGTTTGTCGAGTTCTTTTTACGGCATCTCTTCTTAGGCAAAAAAGGATATAAGAAAAGATTTGCTCTGCTATTAGAGCGATATCAATATATGGTCCGGTTTGGACCACAATTAAATTATATGTTGGAGAACTGTGTAAAATGTCAGCCAATTCGAATAAGAATTGCGCCCTTTGGGGGCTCAAGAAGTAAAATAGAGAGATCGATTTATATGGGAGCTGTATCAAGCTATTGATCGATTCAGACCATACTAAACACGTATGTTGAAGGTCATGAGAGAATCCGTCGTACAAAATTTCAGACAAATCGGATAATAATTGCGATCTCTAGAGGCGCAAGAAGTCAAGATCCCAGATCGGTTTATATGGCAGCTATATCAGGTTATGAACCGATTCGAACCATACTTGGCACAGTTGTTGGATATCATAACGAAACACGTCGTGCAAAATTTCATTCCAATAGGATAAGAATTGCGCACTCTAGAGACTCAAGAAGTCAAGACTCAAGATCGGTTTATATGGTAGCTATATCAGGTTATAGACCGATTTGAACCATACTTGGCACAGTTGTTGGGTATCATAACAAAACACGTCGTGCGAAATTTCATTCCAATCAGATAAGAATTGCGTACCCTAGAGGCTCAAGAAGTCAAGACCCAAGATCGGTTTATATGGTAGCTATATCAGGTTATGGACCGATTTGAACCATACTTGGCACTGTTGTTGGATATAATAAGAAAACACGTCGTGCAAAATTTCATTTCAATCGGATAAGAATTGCGCACTCTAGAGGCTCAAGAAGTCAAGACCCAAGATCGGTTTGTATGGCAGCTATATCAGGTTATGGACCGATTTGAACCGTACTTGGCACAGTTGTTGGATATCATAACAAAACACGTCGTGCAAAATTTCATTCTGATCGGATAATAATTGCGCACTCTAGAGGCTCAAGAAGTCAAGACCCAAGATCGGTTTATATGGCAGCTCTATCAGGTTATGGAACGATTTGAACCATACTTGGCACAGTTGTTGGATATCATAGCAAAACACGTCATGCAAAATTTCATTCCAATTGGATAAGAATTGCGCACTCTAGAGGCTCAAGAAGTCAAGACCCAAGATCGGTTTATATGGCAGCTATATCAAAACATGGACCGATATGGCCCATTTACAATACCAACCGACCTAAACTAATAAGAAGTATTTGTGCAAAATTTCAAGCGGCTAGCTTTACTCCTTCGGAAGTTAGCGTGCTTTCGACAGACAGACGGACGGACGGACGGACGGACGGACAGACGGACGGACATGGCTAGATCGACATAAAATGTCACGACGATCAAGAATATATATACTTTATGGGGTCTCAGACGAATATTTCGAGTAGTTACAAACAGAATGACGAAATTAGTATACCCCCCATCTTATGGTGGAGGGTATAAAAACATTAACAGTAAATTGTATTTATTAGACCACTTGACGTCCATACCATGTTTGGTCCAAATCGGACCATATTTCGATATACCAGCTATGGGTTCATAAATGATGCCCTTTTCACTGGATTAAGATGACAGGTGGTTAACATATATACCGGAGATGAAGGGTATCCAAAGCTTGGCCGTCTGAATTTAATGGCTTTTAATTTGTACAGCTGTAGATTTGCAAATTCTGATCCACAGTTCATTTGCAGACTCTTCATACTTCTCTTTCTTCGCTCAAAGTATTCTATAATGGCAAGTTACTGGCCTCAACAATGATTTTATATTGTTAAGGCCTGTAAAAACATGTGGATATCACGGTCACGTGTTAGCTCAAAATCTTTAACGGGTGCTAAAGGCTAACATCTGGGGGAAGTAAGTGTCTCACTTTAATATGAGGAAGAAATTGTCTTGAGCTTTTCAAAATTAAAACCACTCATTACCTTTACGTGGTATCCCTCATTACTACGTCACCCTTACTAAAGGCCAAAACAGAATGAGCGCGATGTAACTCTGCATTCAAATTCCACAATAGCAACGCGCAAAAGTTTAAAATTGTATAGCTTATACGACTAAAAACACTTTCTACATGTGGCAGCACTAAATGATGCCCATTTTCAAGCGTCAAAATTAATTTTTTATACCTTCCACCATATGATGGGGGGTATACTAATATCGTCATTCTGTTTGTAACTACTCGAAATATTCGTCAGAGACCCCATAAAGTATATATATTCTTGATCGTCGCGACATTTTATGTCGATCTAGCCATGTCCGTCCGTCTGTCCGTCCGTCCGTCCGTCTGTCTGTCGAAAGCACGCTATCTTCCGAAGGAGTAAAGCTAGCCTCTTGAAATTTTGCACAAATACTTCTTATTAGTGTAGGTCGGTTGGTATTGTAAATGGGCCATATCGGTCCATGTTTTGATATAGCTGCCATATAAACCGATCTTGGGTCTTGACTTCTTGAGCCTCTAGAGTGCGCAATTCTTATCCAATTCGAATGAATTTTTGCACGACGTGTTTTGTTATAATATCCAACAACTGCGCCAAGTATAGTTGAAATCGGTCCATAACCTGATATAGCTGCCATATAAACCGATCTTGGGTCTTGACTTCTTGAGCCTCTAGCGTGCGCAATTCTTATCCGATCAAAATGAAATTTTGCACGTCGTGGTTTGTTATTACATACAACAACCGTGCCAAGTATGGTTCAAATCGGTCCATAACCTGATATAGCTGCCATATAAACCGATCTTGGGTCTTGACTTCTTGAGCCTCTAGAGTGCGCAATTCTTATCCGATTGGAATGAAATTTTGCACCACGTGTTTTGTTATGATATCCAACAGCTGTGCCAAGTATGGTTCAAATCGGCCCATTACCTGATATAGCTGCCATATAAACCGATCTTGGGTCTTGACTTCTTGAGCGTCTAGAGTGCACAATTCTTATCCGATTTGAATGAATTTTTGCACGAAGTATTTCGTTATGATATCCAACAACTGTGCCAAGTATGGTTTAAATCGGTCCATAACCTGATATAGCTGTCATATAAACAGATCTGGGGATTTGACTTCTTGAGTTTTTAGAGGGCGCAATTCCTATCCGATTTGGCTGAAATTTTGCATGACGTATTTTATTTTTACTTTCAACAACTGTGTCAAATAAGGTTCAAATCGGTTCATAACCTGATATAGCTGCCATATAAACCGATCTGGGATCTTGACTTCTTGACCCCTAGAGGTCGCAATTATTATCCGATATGCATGAAATTTTGTACGACGGATTCTCTTATGACCATCAACAAACGTGTTTATAATGGTCTGAATCGTTCTATAGCCCGATACAGATCCCATATAAATAGTTCTCTCTATTTTACTTCGTGAGCCCCAATGGGCGCAATTCTTATACGAATTGGCTGAAATTTTACACAGGTTTCCAACATATAATTTAATTGTGGGCCGAACCGGACCATATCTTGATATCGTTTTAATAGCAGAGCAACTCTTTTCTTATATCCTTTTTTGCCTAAGAAGAGATGCCGGGAAAAGAACTCGACAAATGCAATCCATGGTGGAGGGTATATAAGATTCGGCCCGGCCGAACTTAGCACGCTTTTACTTGTTTTTGCCTAAGAAGAGATGCCGGGAAAAGAACTCGACAAATACGATCCATGGTGGAGGGTATATAAGATTCGGCCCGGCCGAACTTAGCACGCTTTTACTTGTTTTTACTTTACCGCGTTGCTTTTGTGGAACACGATACTTAAAAACAAATCTGAACGGATATTATGACCTTGAATTTCCATATGAAGACTATATATAATTGGTTCTTAAATTTTTCTGTTTTGCTTTTATCATGGCACGAGTTGATCACAAATGCCGGTTAAATCACTTTTGCCATGCTATTCATAAATTAAGTATTTGCCACTACAGTAGCAAAATTACTATAGACCAGCATTTTAGTCCCATATATTGTAAATGGTATTCACATCATGAAACACATACGACATCAAAGGAAAGCAGTCCTTTGAAGTTCTACTTTACTCAAAATTTTAATTCAATTTCATCCTCGCACCAAGCCTGCATTCCTTTGGATCTTTGCAGGCATTCAAAATTAAAGCAAAAATTTCAATGCTGGCTTAACCACCACCCAATGCTTTTATCTGTCTATCTGTTTTTGTAATGTGATTTTATTATATCATCTTGTAAACATATGAAGGAACATTGCTAATCAATGGGTAGAAAAAAATCACCCATTAAATTCCTTTCATCACCCCTGGGAGGGGAGAACAAAATACCAGTACCGTCGCTGAGGAAATCGGCAACATAAAATTGTTACACAAATTACCAATGATGTGGACAAGAAAAATAAAATGTTGTATTTTTATGGGAAAAAAATACTTGATATGCGGGTCAGCTCAAAAATAAGATGATTAAGAGCGGTTTCAAAGTCTTAGATTGCCTTGCATTAAAATCCAAAAGGGTGTAACTTGAGATCTTGTAATCAGAATGTGAAATTATAATAAATAAAAAAAAAAGGAACTATGAACATTGGGACCAACGATCCCCCTTTTTATTGTCGTTCAACAAAGTATCTTTTCCCCAAATCACCCCATGAGCGGCATGTAATTAATCCCTTGCGGGTTAATGTCATGTCAGCATCAAGCCAAGCAACATATCTTGGCATTACCACTTGGAAAGAGGTGACCCAAGGAGAAAATATGTAAATGACAAACAAAAGGCAAACCAAAAAGATTTTAAAAACCGGTTGCAAAGAGATTTTCGATTGCCTTGTCTATGGACACTGAGGCTGACCAAGTCAATTTTTGTTGTCGTGTTTTAGTTTTTTAAGATGCCAAGAGCAACCACCACTCCCTTTCGAAGGCTCAAAAAACAGGGACAGACCGACATGACAAAGGTATTATTAAAAAAAAAAAAACATTAAAAAAGAAAACTAAAAAAAAGAAATCTACGTCAAAAAGGGTCACTGTAACGAATCCAATCAAGCGAATGAGTCTTTCAGAGAAAGGAGGAAGGTGTGAAAAGTTGAGAAGAAGATCAAAGCTTATTAAAAAAAACCGAAGTCTTAAATTTCATAAGGTATCAAAAGCAAGCAAAAAGGCGTTACCCACCACCTCGGGTATATATGTAAGTACAAGTCATTGTTAAATTTTGTGGAACAAATATTGGTTTTTTGGTAACCATATTTAAATATATACCGATCTGAACCATATGCGATACGGACGTCGAAAAGCCGAACATAAGTCACTGTGTCAAATTTCAGCGAAATCGAATTATAAATGTGCCTTTTATAATGTCAAGACTTTAAACCTAGAAATCGGTCTACATGGCAGCTATATCTAATTCTGAACCGATCTGAGCCAAATTGAAGAGGAATGTCGAAGGACCTTACACAACTCACTGTCCCAAATTTCAGCGAAATCGGACAATAAATGCGCCTTTTATGGGCCCAAAACCTTAAATCGAGAGATCGGTCTATATGGCAGCTATATACAAATCATGACCGATCTGGACCAAATTGCAGAAAGGTTTCGAAGAGCCTAACGTAAATCACTTTCCCAAATTTCGGCAAATTCGGATAATAAATGCACCTTTTATGGGCCCAAAACCTTAAATCGAGAGATCGGCCTATATGGCAGCTATATCCAAATCTGGATCGATCTGAGCCAAATTAAAGAGGAACATTGAGAGGCCTAACACAACTCACTGTCCAAAATTTCGGCGAAATCAGACAATAAATGAGCCTTTTATAGGCCCAAATTGAAGAATGATGTCGGTTGGCCTAACACAACTCACTGTCCCAAATTTCAGCAAAGGCGGATAATAAATGTGGCTTTTATAAACCTAAGACCCTAAATCGACGGATCGGTCTATATGGGGGCTATATCAAGATATAGTCCGAAATAGCCCATCTTCGAACTTAACCTGCTTATGGACAAACAAGTAAAAAGGCGTTAAGTTCGGCCGGGCCGAACTTTGGATACCCACCACCTCGGGTATATATGTAAACACCTTTCATCAAAATTCGGTGAAAATTTCATACCTTATACTCATATACCTCATACCGATCTGAACTATATACGACACGGATGTCGAAAAGCCTAACATAAGTCACTGTGTCAAATTTCAGTGAAATCGGATTATAAATGCGCCTTTTAGGGGGCCAAGACTTTCAATCGAGATATCGGTCCACATGGCAGCTATATCCAAATCTGGACCGATTTGGGCCAAGTTGCATAAACATGTCGAAGAGCCTAACACTAAGCACTGTCCCAAATTTCGACGAAATCGGACAATAAATGCCTCTTTTATGGGCCCTAAACCTTAAATCCAGAGATCGGTCTATATGGCAGCTATATTCAAATCTGGACTGATCTGGACAAAATTGAAGAAGGACGTCGAAGAGCCTAACCAAACTCACTGTCTCAAATTTCAGCGACTTCGGATAATAAATGCGTCTTTTATGGCCCCACAACCTAAAACCTAGATATCGGTCTATATGGCAGCTATATCCAAATCTGGACCGATATGTGCGATATTGCAGAAGTATGTCAAGGGGCTTAACTTAACTCACTGTTCCAAATTTCGGGGACATCGGGCAATAAATGAGCATTTTATGGGCCCAAAACCATAAATCAAGAAATCGGTCTATATGGCAGCTATATCCAAATTTGAACCGATCTGGACCAAATTGAAGAAATATGTCAAAGGGCCTAACACAATTCACTGCCCCGAATTTCATCAAAATCGGATAATAAATGTGGCTTTTGTGGGCCTAAGACCCTAAACCGAAGGATCGGTCTATATGGCAGCTATATCCAAATCTGAACCGATCTGGACCAAATTAAGGAAACATGTCAAAGGGCCTAAGAAAACTCACTGTCCCAAATTTCAGCGAAATCGGATAATAAATGTGGCTTTTATGGGCCTTAGACCCTAAATTGGAGGATCGGTCTATATGGCAGCTATATCCAAATCTGAACCGATCTGGGTCAAATTAAAGAAACATGTCAAAGGAACTAAGACAACTCACTGTCCCAAATTTCAGCGAAATCGGACCATAAATGTGGCTTTTATGGGCATTAGACCCTAAATTGGAGGATCGGTCTATATGGCAGCTATATCCAAATCTGGACCGATCTGAGCCAAATTGACAAAGGATGTCGAAGGGCCTACCACAACTCACTGTCCCAAATTTCACCCAAATCGGACAATAAATGTGGCTTTTATGGGCGTAAGACCCTAAATCGGCGGATCGGTGGCTATATCAAGATATAGTCCGATATAGCCCATCTTCGAACTTAACCTGCTTATGGACAAAAAAAGAATCTGTGCAAAATTTCAGCTCAATATCTCAATTTTTAAAGACTGTAGCGTGATTTCAACAGACAGACGGACAGACGGACAGACGGACGGACATGGCTAGATCGTCTTAGATTTTTACGCTGATCAAGAATATATATACTTTATGGGGTCGGAAATGGATATTTCGATGTGTTGCAAACGGAATGACAAAATGAATATACCCCCATCCTTCGGTGGTGGGTATAAAAAAAGAATCTCTGCAAAATTTCAGCTCAATATCTCTATTTTTAAAGACTGTAACGTGATTTCAACAGACAGACTGACGGACATGGCTAGATCGTCTTAGATTTTTACGCTGATCAAGAATATATATACTTTATAGGGTCGGAAATGGATATTTCGATGTGTTGCAAACGGAATGACAAAATGAATATACCCCCTTTGGTGGTGGGTATAAAAATTTTGATAGGTTTCTTTTGCCATAGAAACTATTTTAACAATTTAATTTTCTTTATTTTTATACCCTCCACCATAAGATGGGGGTATACTAATTTCGTCATTCTGATTGTAACTCGAAATATTCGCCTGAGACCCCATAAAGTATATATATTCTTGATCGTCGTGAAATTTTATGTCAATCTAGCCATGTCGGTCCGTCTGTCCGTCCGTCCGTCCGTCTGTCTGTTGAAAGCACGCTAACTTCCGAAGGAGTAAAGCTAGCTGGAAATTTTGCACAAATACTTCTTATTAGTGTAGGCCGGTTGGTATTGTAAATGGGCCATATCGGTCCATGTTTTGATATAGCTGCCATATAAACCGATCTTGGGTCTTGACTTCTTGAGCCTGTAGAGTGCGCAATTCTTATCCGATTGGAACGAAATTTTGCATGACGTGTTTTGCTATGATATCCAACAACTGTGCCAAGTATGGTTCAAATCGGTCCATAACCTGATATAGCTGCCATATAAACCGATCTTGGGTCTTGACTTCTTGAACCTCTAGAGTGCGCAATTCTTATCCGATTGGAATGAAATTTTGCACGACGTGTTTTCTTATTATATCCAACAACAGTGCCAAGTATGGTTCAAATCGGTTCATAACCTGATATAGCTTTCATATAAACAGATCTGGGGACTTGACTTCTTGAGCTTCTAGAGGGCTGAGTTTCTATCCCATTTGGCTGAAATTTCACAAGACGTTTTTTATTGTTACTTTCAACAACTATGTCATATAAAGTACAAGTCGGTTCATAACCTGATATAGCTGCCATATAAACCGATCTGGGATCTTGACTTCCTGAGCCTCTAGAGGTCGCAATTATTATCCGATTTGCCTGAAATTTTGTACGACGGATTCTCTCATGACCATTATCATACGTGTTTATTATGGTCTGAATCGGTCTATAGGCCGATACAGCTCCCATATAAATCGATCTCTCAATTTTACTTCTTGAGCCCACAAAGGGCGCAATTCTTATTCGAATTGGCTGACATTTTACACAGATCTCCAACATATAATTTAATTGTGGTCCAAACCGGACCATATCTTGATATCGCTCTAATAGCAGAGCAAATCTTTTCTTATATCCTTTTTTTTGCCTAAGAAGAGATGCCGGGAAAAGAACTCGACAAATGCGATCCATGGTGGAGGGTATTTAAGATTCGGCCGAACTTAGCACGCTTTTACTTGTTATTTTATTTTAATAGAAAATGTTGTCCAAATTTAATTTTTATAGAAAGAAAGTATAAAAGTGCTTAGTTCGGCCCGGCCGAATCTTATATTCCCTCCACCATGGATCGCATTTGTCAAATTTTTTGTCCGATATATCTTTATAGGAAAACAAGTACAAACGTATTAAGTTCGGCCGTGCCGAACTTTTGAGCAGCTCACTGTTTAAAATTTCAACAAAATCGCAAAACAAATGCTCCTTTTATGGATTTTAGGCCCTAAAGCTGAAGATTGGTCTATATGGCAGCTATATCTAAATATAGCCCGATCTGGAAAATATTCGGGACAGATGTTGTGAGTCTTGATACACTCTTCCAAATTGCAGCGAAGTCGGCTAGTATATGAGCCTGTTATAGACTTGAGACCCTAAATCACCAGATCGGTCTATATGGTATATCCAAATATAGTCCGACTAGCTGGACTGGGCCCTCTCCGCTCCGCCTTCTTTAACTCTCTAATATCTATTTAGGATAGGGACACTTCACCCTGAATGTGGATATTGTGCTACTGTAGCCTATATCCGTCTATGACGCTGAATGGTCAAGGAAAAAATTCTCCCAAAGAGGTGTCGCACTACGGCACACCGTACGTAAATGCCCCGTATGAGTCCCATAATGGCATGATCAGTAAATAAGTTGTGTTTGAAGGTGGGGTGGACCCCAGCGTCTTTGTCCCAAAAATGAATATAAATTTCCCGAAAATCAATAAATTTCCTCCGCAAATAGCTTTTATATAATAGGGAGGTACTTTAGGGTGGCACGGCTCCCCAAACACATGGCTCTATGTTGTCGTGATTGGTCTATTTATCCATTAGGCGGGTTTTGGGCTGACCCCGCGGCACCCGTCCACAACAATAGAAAGCATGTTTTTTTTGGTGATTGTGAGAGTGCAACCAATTTTGAACTAATCGCATTACCAATCTCCGAGATCTGGTATTTTTGAAATTAGGATAATAAGAACTGCTTTTTAGGGGAGACATTTCGACTTAAATATGGAAATCAAATTCATGTCCACTCCCAAATACCTTTACTTTGAACCCCATATTGTCATGGTCGGTATGTATGAACCGTTTGGAGGGCGTTTTGGGGCTGGAAAGGCCACCGGCACCTGAAAATAGACATCAAATTCATTCTTTACTCCCAAATACCGTTGATTTGAGCTCCATATTGCTATAGTCGGAAATCAAGTTCAGTTTAAGGGGTGATTTAGAGCTTGCCGCCAAAATTGGATATCAAGTTCGTTTTCTACTCTCAAATATCTTTCATGTGAGTCCCATATTGCCATAATGGGTCAATTAATCTATTAGACGTGTTTTTACGACGAAAAGAGCCACCTTGACTTGAACACAAATTTTAATGTCATATTTTTAATCTACTCCTAAATATCTTTTATTTGAATCCTATATAGTCATAGTCGGCTGATATGGGGGGTGAGGCGACCTCCCATCGCCATATTTGTAATCTACTGCCGGATACTTTTCATTTGAGTCCCATATTGATAGGAACGTAGAATATTTCTGTTTAGAGTAGTTTTTGGGTTGGGGCGGCTCGCCATATTGTGTCCATCAGTCCTCTTTTGGTTTTGGGTGGCGTTTTTGGTTTAGGGGGAGGGTCAGCCACCATCCGATATCTAAAAATTATATATCCTATGTTTCCTTTTTTTGATTCTACGGAACAAAACAAACAAACCGAGTCTGATATAGTCATGATGGGTCATAAGCCCATTTGGGGAGTTTTTAGGGGGTGAGGTAACCCCCTACACTTCGATCCGATTATGTATGCCAGATTTGTAATCTACTCCCAAATACCTTCCATTTAAATCCCATATTGATATGGACGACCAATTTTTCTGTTTTTAGACATTTTGGGGTTAGGGCGACTCCCTGGGAACTTGGACCCAATTTTCAATACCATATTCGTATTCTACTCTTCAATACCTTTCATTTGATATCCATATTGTCTTTATCAGTCCACTTGTGATTTTGGGTGGTATTTTTGTGGTAACGGGGAGGGTCCGCCCCCTTCCGATATCAACAAATTATAAAGCATATTTCTTCTTCCTGACCAAATTCGTAATCTACTCCCGAATACCTTTCATTTGAGACCCATATTGTCATGATCGTCAAATAAACCTATTTTAAGGGGTATTGGGGCTGGGGCGGCCCCCCAAGTACTTGGACCCACTTTTATTATAAATTCGTTGTCTACTCTTGAATACCTTTCATTTGAATCCTATATTGTCGCGATCGCTCCACTTTTATTTTTGGGTAGTACTTTTGGGGTAAGGGGGAGGGTCCGCCCGCCTCCCGATATCAAAAATTTATATAGCCTATGTTTCTTTCCAGACAAACCTACACAATCTGTGAAAATTTTAAGGTAATTGGTTCAGCCGTTTTTGAGTCTATACGGAACAAACAAACAAATATTGAATTTGTATATACAAGTTCAATGAACCCGGCCCGCTTCGCTTGTCCCAGGGTAGGAGGGTTAAATCGTCGTGACATTTTATGTCGATCTAGCCATGTCCGTCCGTCTGTCCGTCCGGCCGTCCGTCCGTCTGTCTGTCGAAAGCACGCTAACTTCCGAAGGAGTAAAGCTAGCCGCTTGAAATTTTGCACAAATACTTCTTATTAGTGTAGGTCGGTTGGTATTGTAAATGGGTCATATCGGTTCACGTTTTGATATAGCTGCCATATAAACCGATCTTGGGTCTTGACTTCTTGAGCCTCTAGAGGTCGCAATTCTTATCCGATTGGAATGAAATTTTGCACGACGTGTTTTATTATGATATCCAACAACTGTGCCAAGTATGGTTCAAATCGGTCCATAACCTGATATAGCTGCCATATAAGCCGATCTTTGGTTTTGACTTCTTGAGCCTCTAGAGGGCGCAATTCTCATCCGATTTGAATGAATTTTTGCACGAAGCATTTTGTTATGATATCCAACAACTCAGTATGGTTCAAATCGGTTCATAACCTGATATAGCTGTTATATAAACAGATATGGGGACTTGATTTCTTGAGCTTCTAGAGGGCGCAATTCCTATCCTAATTGGCTGAAATTATGTACGACGGATCCTCTCATGACCGTCAACATACGTGTTGATTATGGTCTGAATCGGTCTATATGCCGGCAAAAGAACTCGACAAATGTGATCAATGGTGGAGGGTATATAAGATTCGGCCCGGCCGAACTTAGCACGCTTTTACTTGTTTTATATAAATTTTTAGCTGAAATCATGGTGGCGGTTTTCCAGGATTCGGCCCGGCCGAACTTAGCACGCTTTTACTTGTTTTAATATTCTGAAGATATGCGAGTGCCATCGTTGGCCATTCCTTTGGCTCATCCGCTGCCGACCCATCGTATTTGTTTTCGTGCTAGCGGGACCTCCCCTGGTTTTGTTGATTCGCCCCGCATATATTATTTCTGCGGTACTTATCATATCTGATGAGCTCATCCCTATCGGCCGTCGGGGGAGGGGTCCGATGGGAGAAAATTTCACAAAAACATTAGACATTAATCAGTTCAACGCTTTTCCTTCCAATATGGCCTTTTAAAAGTCTCCCCATTTCCATACCGCCCTCCATCAATTTTATACATTCTTTTAGATTTTGTCGTCCCCTTGATTTAAAAAGTCAATTAAAAATGTTTCTTAGTTGTTATTGAGTAGAGTGAAGTAGTCCACGACCATTACAATCCGAACTCAGCAAAATGATATGGAGCAATTCAATTTCATTCGCTTAAGTTGGGCTTGAGATTGGCTTTCGTGGTTAAAAATCTTGTTGAACAGGCAACGGGTCTAGCATGGGATGCATTTCATGTCAATCATACAAAAACACACTCACACACACACACACACACACATATGTATATAACACACAAAATAATCAACATAAAAATATGAAATGCGTTTGTTCTTATCGCATTTCACGTAAGTAAGGCAATGCATTTAAAGTCCGTCTCTTCAAGTCTCCATCCAATCATCCGTCAAGCGTGCGTCTTACTTGAACGCCGAGTCAAGCGACCGTTTGTCTTTCTATCACTTGGCCTTTGTGTTGTGCTATGCTGTTGGCCTTCCACTTTTGTTGGCAGACGAATGAGTGGTGAGTGAGTGTTGAATCTTCAAAGGAGCCTTATTGCAGTCTTGTGATTCATGTATGCGGTATGTACGAAAGCTAGCAGTATTGGGACAGCGTAATCCGGGTGCCTTTTTCAAATTTTTATACCCTCCACCATAAGATGGGGGGTATACTAATTTCGTCATTCTGTTTGTAACTACTCGAAAAATTCGTCTGAGACCTCATAAAGTATATATATTCTTGATCGTCGTGACATTTTATGTCGATCTAGCCATGTCCGTCCGTCTGTCCGTCCGTCCGTCTGTCCAACCGTCCGTCCGTCTGACCGTCCGTCCGTCTGTCTGTCGAAAGCACGCTAACTTCCGAAGGAGTAAAGCTAGCCGCTTGAAATTTTGCACAAATACTTCTTATTAGTGTAGGTCGGTTGGTATTGTAAATGGGCCATATCGGTCGATGTTTTGATAGAGCTGCCATATAAACCGATCTTGGGTCTTGACTTCTTGAGCCTCTAGAGTGCAAAATTCTTATCCGATTGGAATGAAATTTTGCACGACGTGTTTTGTTATGATATCCAACAACTGTGCCCAGTATGGTTCAAATCGGTCCATAACCTGATATAGCTGCCATATAAACCGATCTTGGGTCTTGACTTCTTGAGCCTCTAGAGGGCGCGATTCTTATCCGAATGGACCCAAATTTTGCACGACGTGTTTTGTTATTATATCCAACAACTGTGCCAAGTATGGTTTAAATCGGTCCATAACTTGATATAGCTGCCATATACACCGATCTGGGGTCTTGACTTCTTGAGCCTCTAGAGTGCGCAATTCTTATCCGATTGGGATGAAATTTTGCACGACGTGTTTTGTTATGACATCCAACAACTGTGCCAAGTATGGTTCAAATCGGTCCATAACCTGATATAGCTGCCATATAAACCGATCTTGGGTCTTGACTTCTTGAGCCTCTAGAGTGCAAAATTCTTATCCGATTGGAATGAAATTTTGCACGACGTGTTTTGTTATGATATCCAACAACTGTGCCCAGTATGGTTCAAATCGGTCCATAACCTGATATAGCTGCCATATAAACCGATCTTGGGATCTTGA
Source organism: Stomoxys calcitrans (assembly GCF_963082655.1). Lineage (NCBI taxonomy): Eukaryota > Metazoa > Arthropoda > Insecta > Diptera > Muscidae > Stomoxys > Stomoxys calcitrans. The sequence goes on from NC_081552.1 coordinate 42,317,647, forward strand.
CTTCTTGAGCCTGTAGAGGTCGCAATTATTATCCGATTTGCCTGAAATTTTGTACGACGGATTCTCTCATGACCTTCAACATATGTGGTCTGAATCGGTCAATAGCCCGATCAGCTCCCATATAAGCGCCCCCAAAGGGCGCAATTCTTATTCGAATTGGCTGACATTTTACACAGGTCTCCAACATATAATTTAATTGTGGTCCAAACCGGACCATATCATGATATCGCTCTAATAGCAGAGCAAATCTTTTCTTATATCCTGTTTTGCCTAAGAAGAGATGCCGGGAAAAGAACTCGACAAATGCGATCCATGGTGGAGGGTATATAAGATTCGGCCCGGCCGAACTTAGCACGCTTTTACTTGTTCGAGGTTACTTTTGAGTTTTTAGAGCGCACAACAAACTGATAACTGGCTTACGTGTATGTTTATAGTGGCATGGGGCGAGTTAATATCCCCACCCTCTTTTCAACCTAACCTTACCTGGTAAATGAGAGCTTGACAAATTTCTGCTGGAGCTTTTTTTCCCAGCAGGAATTTGCAGCATCGAACAGCTGTTTTATGAAATCCAGCTGTTAAATTAAAATAAATAGCCAAAGAGAATAAAGGTGGTGCTTACTCTCCTGCAAATTATTACTGGGAAAGAAACATACAAATTTAACACAAAACAAGTAAAAGCGTGCTAAGTTCGGCATGGGCTGAATCTTGAGAACCCACTACTATGGATTCTGTTAAAAATTCATGCAAAATAAATTTAGTTGAAAAGCATAATTTTATTCTACCTACCAAACTTCTGTCAAACAAGGATAATCAAGAGACCAGTTTAAATGGGAGCAATATCAGGTTATAGACTGATTTGGAACGTATTTGGCACAGTCGTAACAGAACACCGCATGCAAAATTTCAGCCAAATCGGACAAAAATTGCGGTTAGTAAGAACTCAAAAATTCAATTCGGGAGATCGGTTTACACGGGAGGTATATCAGGTTATAGACCGACTTAAACCGTACTCAATTTCAGCCAAATTGGACAAAAATTGCTGCTTCTAAGGGCTCAAGAAGTCAAAGAGGAGGATCGGTTTATATGGGAGCTATATCAGGTTATAAACCGATTTGGACCGTACTAAGCACAGTTGTTGGAAGTCATAACGGAATACCAAAAACAAAGTTTCAAAACATGCAAAATTTCAGCCATATCGGACAAAGATTGCGGCTTCCAGGAGCTCAAGAAGCAAAATCGGGAGATCGGTTTATATGGGAGCTATGTCTAAGTCTGAACCCATATGGGCCAATTGCAATCCCCAACGACCTACATCAATATTAGGTGTCTGTGAAAATTTTCAAGTGGCTAGCTTTATGCGTTCGACCACTATCGTGATTTCGACAGACGGTGGTACGGACATGGCTAAATCGAATCAAAACGTTGAGACGATCACGAAGTGTTACAAACGGAATGACTAGATTGGGTTGCCCAAAAAGTTATTGCGGATTTTTTTTAAAGAAAGTAAATGCATTTTTAATAAAACTTAGAATGAACTTTAATCAAATATACTTTTTTCTAAAGCAAACTAAAAGTAACAGCTGATAACTGACAGAAGAAAGAATGCAATTACAGAGTCACAAGCTGTGAAAAAATTTGTCAACGCCGACTATATGAAAAATCCGCAATTACTTTTTGGGCAACCCAATAGCTTAGTTGCGGCATGTTCTTATATAATCTCATTTATCCATATTCACAAGCGCCACCAACCAGTCTATGTGCAAAGTTCATATTCTTTATCTATTTATATAATTTATCTATGTGTAAGATTAGTACACATCATTGCCAGCTGATATTGACGACAAGACCACAGCATTGCCATATTGCATGCTACTGGCATTGTAGCCACCATCACACCACAGTAACTGCAAGCACAAATTCTAAGACAACACCAGCATGCTGGAAAGTAATAAAAATAATCACAAGAAATAAACATTGGTTTCTATCACGAAATTAATTGATCCAATTAACATTTTAATTAAACTGCTTCAATCACGAAAATGATATTACCAATCAGTTTTACAAAAAGGAGATTGAAAAAAAATTCAATTACAAAATTGTATATACATTTGAAACCACGATTGAAATTTCCAATTAATTTGTTTTTTTGATGCATTTAAAAAATATATAGAGAAAAATTAATTAAAGATGTTTTTCTCGGGCTTTTTTCGTCAGAATTTAGTAAAAAAAATCTTTATTTCAGTTTTGCTTGACGTTTTGTTGGGTTTATCCAACACTGTCAAGAGCGTCTTAAATAGAAATTCTGGTAACGAAAAGAATGAAAAATTGTTTCGGTGTTGGTTCTTTTTAACACATACACATATAGTTAATACAACAAATGATATATAATAAAAAAAACAGTAAGGAAAGGTTAAAGTCGGGCGGAGCAGACTATATAATACCCTACGCATAACCCACAATTATAAATTCGGGCAATAAATATATGTATTGGGTTGCCCCAAAAGTAATTGCGGATTTTTCATATAGTCGGCGTTGACAAATTTTTTCACAGCTTGTGACTCTGTAATTGCATTCTTTCTTCTTTCAGTTATCAGATGTTACTTTTAGCTTGCTTTAGAAAAAAGTGTAAAAAAGTATAATTGATTAAAGTTCATTCTAAGTTTTATTAAAAATGCATTTACTTTCTTTTAAAAAATTCGCAATTACTTTTTGGGCAACCCAATACATATCTTTATTTCGAGTGTTATTTCTTTTTTTTCTAAATTTTTGTTAACTTTTGATTTCGGTTTCTTTTTTATTTCTATTGTCTGTATGTATCATACAGAGTGAAACACATTTATTTTTTTGACTCCCGTTTCAGTTGGGAATAAACATCACCCCCTATACGTACATTTTTACATAAATATTTTCGAATTTCATTGCCTTTAATGATCATTACGCTCATTTAAAATAGGCCTATATCAACTGAGCTGGGTGATGTTGCTTCCTGCATGTTTCAAGATCATTAGACGACATGTTGATTAGTGCACAAGAGTGAGATGTTGCCAAAGGTTCACGATAGCAACATTTCTCTTTTTTCAAAATAACACGCAACATTATAAAGTCAAGCAACATTCCTCATCATCCACCACTGTTAGCAGCTTGTCAACATAGCTGAGCCCAGCATGTATGCTTAAGCCACGCAACACATCTCTATTTTTATACCCTCCACCATAAGATGGGGGGTATACTAATTTCGTCATTCTGTTTGTAACTACTCGAAATATTCTTCTGAGACCCCATAAAAAATATATATTCTTGATCGTCGTGACATTTTATGTCGATCTAGCCATGTCCGTCCGTCCGTCCGTCTGTCTGTCGAAAGCACGCTAACTTCCGAAGGAGTAAAGCTAGCCGCTTGAAATTTCGCACAAATACTTCTTTTTAGTGTAGGTCTGTTGGTATTGTAAATGGGCCATATCGGTCCATGTTTTGATATAGCCATATAAACCGATCTTGGGTCTTGACTTCTTGAGCCTCTAGAGTGCGCAATTCTTATCCGATTGGGATGAAATTTTGCACGACGTGTTTTGTTATGACATCCAACAACTGTGCCAAGTATGGTTCAAATCGGTCCATAACCTGATATAGCTGCCATATAAACTGATCTTGGGTCTTGACTTCTTGAGCCTCTAGAGTGCGCAATTCTTATCCGATTGGAATGAAATTTTGCACGACGTGTTTTGTTATTATATCCAACAACTGTGCCATGTATGGTTTAAATCGGTCCATAACTTGATATAGCTGCCATATACACCGATCTGGGGTCTTGACTTCTTGAGCCTCTAGAGTGCGCAATTCTTATCCGATTGGGATGAAATTTTTCACGACGTGTTTTGTTATGACATCCAACAACTGTGCCAAGTATGGTTCAAATCGGTCCATAACCTGATATAGCTGCCATATAAACCGATCTTGGGTCTTGATTTCTTGAGCCTCTAGAGTGCGCAATTCTTATCCGATTGGAATGAAATTTTGTACGACGGATTCTCTCATTACCATTAACATACGTATTTATTATGGTCTGAATCGGTCTATAGCCCGATACAGCTCCCATATAAATCGATCTCTCTATTTTACTTCTTGAGCCCCCAAAGGGCGAAATTCTTATTCAAATTGGCCGACATTTTACATAGGTCCCCAACATATAATTTAATTGTGGTCCAAAACGGACCCTATCTTGATATCGCTCTAATAGCAGAGCAAATCTTTTCTTATATCCTTTTTTTTCCTAAGAAGAGATGCCGGGTGGAAGTGGAAATGGAAATGGAATATTGAAGAGCTCTTCTTTACTGGAAAAGTACGCGAACATACTTATTGGTCTCAACACAACCCATAGCGGAACAATTAAAGGTGGTCTCATTTTTACAACAAACACAACTCATATGGTGCAATCCGCCATGTTGTCATGAAGCCGATCGACGTTTTGCCAACACATACGAAAAAAATTTGTCTGCGTTTGTATATACATGTGCGTACAAGAGCAGAGAAAATTCAAGAAAGAAGACAACAAACAAGAGAATGCAAAAAAAAAAATCGGTCATCTTAATACTGTCAAACCTGGCCGGCTGTTTACAGCTGTTCGTGTGAGACCACCTTTATTAATCCACCTTGGTATGGCGTATGCAATCAGCTGATTATCATAAACCGATGATACATATCAAATAGGAATAATCGAATTTTTATATTTTAGTTGTGTTTTTATGTTTTAGTTGTGTTTTTTACACTAGGGTAATAATATATCCATTAAATTTCGAAATTATTACATACAGTTAAAACATCAGGATGCACTAGTAAGGTGAAGTCATGCGAGCAGGTGAGTACAATTTTTTCATTTTTGTTTTGATTTTGCAGTACATCTAAATGTCAAAGGCTTGATACCACAGCTGTGATACATTTCTAAAATCTTAAAAACATGTTCTATTTGATCCGATATTCCACATATAAGCAACAAAACAGTTGCTTATACAAATATAAAACATATTTGTAGAAGATAAGTTGTAAAATAAAGTTTATTTCTAGAACCACTTTGACATTTAAATTTATGGCATTTTTTTATACCCTCCACCATAGGATGGGGGGTATAATAATTTCGTCATTCTGTTTGTAACTACTCGAAATATTCGTCTGAGACCCCATAAAGTATATATATTCTTGATCGTCGTGACATTTTATGTCGATCTAGCATGTCCGTCCGTCTGTCTGTCGAAAGCACGCTAACTTCCGAAGGAGTAAAGCTAGCCGCTTGAAAAAATACTTCTTATTAGTGTAGGTCGGTTAGAATTGTAAATGGGCCATATCGATCCATGTTTTGATATAGCTGCCATATAAACCGATCTTGGGTCTTGACTTCTTGAGCCTCTAGAGTACAGAATTCTTATCCGATTGAAATGAAATTTTGGCACGATGTGTTTTGTTATTATATCCAACAACTGTGCTAAGTATGATTCAAATCGGTTCATAATCTGGTATAGCTGTCATATAAACCGATCTTGGATCTTGACTTCTTGAGCCAATTGAGGACGCAATTCTAATCCTTTTTGGCTGAAATTTTGCACGAAGTGTTTTGTTATGATATCCAACAACTGTGCCAAGTATGGTTCAAATCGGTCCATACCCTGATATAGTTCTTGACTTCTTGAGCCTCTAGAGGGCCCAATTCTCATCCGATTTGAATGAATTTTGGCACGACGTGTTTAATTATAATATCCAATAACTGTGCCAAGTATGGTTCAAATCGGTTTATAACCTGATATAGCTTTCATATAAACCGGTCTGGGATCTTGACTTCTTGAGCCTGTAGAGGTCGCAATTATTATCCGATTTCCCTGAAATTTTGTACGACGGATTCTCTCATGACCATCAACATACGTGTTTATTATGGTCTGAATCGGTCTAAGGCCCGATACAGCTCCCATATAAATCGATCTCTCTTTTTTACTTCTTGAGCCCCCAAAGGGCGCAATTCTTATTCGAATTGGCTGACATTTTACACAGGTCTCCAACATATGATTTAATTGTGGTCTAAACCGGACCATATCTTGATATCGCTCGTATAGCAGAGCAAATCTTTCCTTATATCTTTTTTTGCCTAAGAAGAGATGCCGGGGAAAGAACTCGACAAATATGATCTATGGTGGAGGGTATATAAGATTCGGCCCGGCCGAACTTAGCACGCTTTTACTTGTTGTTGTTGTGCTAATGACACTACCTCTTGATTGTACCATGGTAAAACATTTGACTCATTTCTGCTACTGCTGTTTAAATGTTACCATCGAAATGTAATATAAATAAAGGGTGATTTTTTTGAGGTTAGGATTTTCATGCATTAGTATTTGACAGATCACGTGGGATTTCAGACATGGTGTCAAAGAGAAAGATGCTCAGTATGCTTTGACATTTCATCATGAATAGACTTACTAACGAGCAACGCTTGCAAATCATTTTCAGTGAATGGGCCCTAGAAAAGTTGGCAGAAAATCCGCTTTTTTATCGACAAATTTTGTTCAGCGATGAGGCTCATTTCTGGTTGAATGGCTACGTAAATAAGCAAAATTGCCGCATTTGGAGTGAAGAGCAACCAGAAGCCGTTCAAGAACTGCCCATGCATCCCGAAAAATGCACTGTTTGGTGTGGTTTGTACGCTGGTGGAATCATTGGACCGTATTTTTTCAAAGATGCTGTTGGACGCAACGTTACGGTGAATGAACACATTTCGAACCGAACACTGATTTTGGTAATAAAATTCAATGATTTGCAAGCGTTGCTCGTTAGTAAGTCTATTCATGATGAAATGTCAAAGCATACTGAGCATCTTTCTCTTTGACACCATCTCTGAAATCCCACGTGATCTGTCAAATACTAATGCATGAAAATCCTAACCTCAAAAAAATCACCCTTTAAAATGAAAGTAGCACGTAATCCGGAGAATCAACCTATGCATCGCATGAATTGCTTATGATTGGTAATCGCAAACTTATGTGAAAATCGCACAAGCTTGATTTCAGAAGTTACTTTGTGAGTCTTGATGATGTTTCGTTTTGTTTTGTCGCTTGGTTCTCGTAACGTACTATTACTTAGAAACGTATCACTTATGTCTATGACTAACTGGCCGGTGGAAATGTATCAGCTGATTATCATAAACCGATTATACATATCAAATAGGAATAATCGAATTTTTGTGTTTTAGTTGTGTTTTTTTTTTGGTCTAGTGTAAATGGTAACAATATATCCATTAAATTTCTAAATTATTACATACTGTGCTTTCTATTGTATCAAAATATAAACAACGAAATTAAGCAATTGATAGTTATATTAATTTAGTTTTCAAAATTCAACGGTATTGCCATCTATTTAATTGTGATGCCAATCATTATTGGATCTAATAATGAATGTATGGTACATGAGAAAAAGAAACCATAATACAAATATGTTGCTTGGTTTATTCCAAGCTGCTAATAGGAGTTTATATTAGATCATACTAAATTTAACCAAAATAGGACAGAAATTGAAGCATATAGTAACTCGAAAGCCAAATCGATGAACGGAATTAATCAGGTGGTAATTTGTTTTGTCCTATTCAAGCTCGTTCTGGTCCCAGGGACCGATCCATTTTTTCAGGTACAATGGGAGACGGTCATTCTCCAAGGACCACATTCACCCGGTAGCTATTCATCACATCTGCTACAGTTTCTGAATGAAGTTTGTCCAGACCCCGCTTGATCTAGACGATGTTGTTGTTGTTTAGCAGTGGTTGCACTCTGAGGCGGCAGCCCTTGAAAATGAAATATTTCATGGGGTCAATCCGGTACGTACAATCGGCTGCCATGGGGTTGTTCTCTCTTTTAGTGCTGAATCTCTCGCTCTAGATAATGAAGATCCACCTTGAGGCTTCTGGGCGATGGATACCTATCCAAAATGCAAATTTGCCCATGAACATTCTACTAGGAACTGGGGCATATCGCTGAGTGTTGTCCGATCCAAATTTTAGGCTCAATGATAAGGGGCCTCCTTTTTATAGCCGAGTCCGAACGGCGTGCTGCAGTGGGACACCTCTTTGGGGAAAAGTTTTATTATGGTATAGTGTCTCACAAATGTGGCCAGCACGAATCGCCAGGATTCGAACCCAGGCGTTCAGCGTCATAGGCGGACATGCTAACCTCTAAGCTACAGCGGCCTCCTATCCACCCATCCACAAAATGATTATTGGCTGGTCCCCGCGATAACAACGCAGATATATTGCTTGGACAACATGTAGCTATGTCTTCGCACAAGTAGGATCCTTGTATACTGATGGAGGTGGCCCACGTGAGAACTGAGGAGACAGTCCGACGGAGTTGCGATTAACATAACTGACGAGACCACACTGGCGCTGCACAACTTACCACTAAGCGGCCAATTGCTTGGTACGTCTACAACAAGGTTTCTTTGTCAGCACCCCAAGTTCTGGCGGCAAGTGACTTAAGGACCTTATTTCTATTTCTGACCTTATCGCAAATTGCAGTGGCGTTGTAAGAGCTGTCAAATGTGTATTTTGGAACATTTGTTGGTCGGAATTTGTACTCCATGGAACATCACATTCCATCACAATCGTCCGTTGTTTATCGTCATCACGAGAAGTTCAACTGGGTGCTACAGGGTGCGTTCTCAGCTTGCGGATGGTAGAATGCTCAGTATATTGTGTAGCTGTTACTGCAGTCGCGAACAATCAGCGTTATCGAGTACAGATTCTCGGTCAATCCCATTGCAGCCGGTTGTACGTACTGGATTGACCCGATGGATTCCTTCATCGGCAAGGGCTGCCGCCTTCGGTGTGCAACACACTGCTACAACAACAACATATTCTCGGTGAGGGGCCGTCAAGCTCCAAGGCGAGCAAGCTCGTTTCCGCCGCGGAAACAGGGTGGCCATTGGTTATTTATAGGCGCGAAAAACTCGCCTTGTCATATCGAGTATCACAGGCACTTAGTATTTACACTGAGACCCCCACTCGCTATCGCTGATTATACGCGACTGCAATTGCAGCTATTCCATAGACGAAGCATTCCACTATCTCTAACCTGTGGACGCGCCCGGTAGCTAAACTTCTCGTGATGACGATGGCAGGATGTACTTACCGGATTGACCCGTAAAAAATATCGAACATACTGCCAGCCTTTCTTCGAACCCTTATTTGATTTCAACTAAAAATCTCTCATAGGAAACTGCCATTCACCTGGACCAAAGAGGTCTCAATAGATCCTGAAACTAAAGTCGATGGACAATAAATATCGACAATAAACTACCCGAAAATCCAAGGAAGGTGCTCGACAGCCTGCTCTTGTCGTCAGCCCATTCCACTACAGTCTGCGATATAGCAAGAATCAGAAATCCTCAGCAAGAAACAGAAGCCTCAGTATACGGGTTCGTCTTTTTTCGTCATGGGAGAGGCACATCCCGTATTGCCTTCTCCGCACGCTTCTGAGTCATGCCGGGATTGAAAAGACCCCGGACCCTGGATGTGTTCGGTTTGCCAGAATCGCCTCCATCATCGGTCGGTGTCGGTGAGGTGTAACCGGTAGATAAAGTGGGTAAATTTCCGATCTTGCTCTGGCCTCAGTTCAATACGGGTGTATAGTCATACTGAATGTGTTGCAAGGTGCTGTGCGATTAAAGTAGGTCACAAACGTCGTTGCTTGCGTCCTCGTCGTCAAACTATGTGACCCCCTTGACCTCTCCCGTGCGACAATATACGCAAGAGCAGCATCCCAGCCCCAATATTGCCATGCCAGTGCCGTGAGGTGTATCATTTTTGCAACTAAACTGCAACAGTCTCCATGGCAGCATCGATGAGATTTTGGATTTTATGAGTCGGAAGAACATATCGGTCGCAGCGATCCAGGAGACAAAGCTGACCAACACCTGCAGCTTGCACAGTTGTCACGCATAAAATGTGCTACATAAGGATCGCTCAAGGAATGGAGGTAGAGGATTGGCCTTCGCTATACACCATTCCGTGCAATATAGACCCATCTCGCCTGGGTCTAGTGCTAGTGACCCCTACATGGAGTGCATGATAGAAGTCAGGTCCGGTACTGATGAGATAGAGCTTTACAACGTGTACATACCGCCGGTTGGTCCCAATTAATGGCCAAGCTTACAACCCCGACATAAGTGGGCAACTATCTGGCCATAAACGCCTGGTTGTAGGGGACTTTAATGGGAATTACATTTCATGGCATTCTCCTCTAGGTAACGACCAGCGTGGCATGGCTTTGACAGAGCAGATCCCCAGATATCCTGAGTGACGTATCCTGACAAGCCGTCATCTCTTTGGGGTCAGACAACCTCTCCATAATTCTCACCATCGACCAACCACCCGACTTCATAACGTCTGAGCGCCAGACGCTTATCAATCAGAGAGTATAGCAATCGCCGCTTCAGTGAACTTACTCCCATCGGATTTGCTATTTGCCGAGATGAAATTCCGATACATCATTACCGCAGCAGCCGCTCGCTTTATACCAGCTGGTCGAATACCCCAAGTGCGGCCCGATTTCCCGACGCAGGCAGTTGTACTCGTAAAAGATCGTGATGGGATTGGTTGTCAACGAACATAGGCGGAATTTGTGGTTGGAACACCTGGAGCAATGTAACTTAGGCAAGCTGTGGTCCACTGTTAAGTCACTTTGATGATAGGACCTCAGTCACTTATATCGAAGTAACCGTGACTGATCCGAAGAGATGCGCCAGGTTGTTCAACCGTTAATTTGTTGTGCATCCCGATAATGACAGGGCAAGGAGGAGAGCCATTTGCCGTATCCGTGGTCTGCGAGCCGATGGACAGCCATCACAATTTACCGTGGGTGAAGTTACGAATGTCATCCGTGGCGCCAAATCATCCAAGGCGTTGGGCCCCGACGGAATATCTACATTCATGTTGAAGAATCTGGATTTTCCTGGAGTTATACTACTGTCCTTACTACTGTCCTCAACCTCTCTTTGAACACTCTTATAGTTCACGATGTCTGGAAAATGGGTGGAGTGATCCCGCTATTGAAGCCTAGAAAGGACCCTTGTCTCAATTCTCTCACCAGTAGCAAATACGCTTGAGGTATTACTACTACCGAGCCTCGTAGGAGAATTTCTATTCGCCGAGCATCAACATGGATTTCGAAGACCGCACAGCACAACAACTGCTTTGCATGCCATCACCGCACACATTTGCCGCGGCTTTAATCAGCGCAGGCCATGCGATAGGACGAAGGCATTCGACACGGTCAACCATGCCAAACTATTTGAGGGCATCGCCAACGCGTCCCTCCAGCCAGTCCTGAAACGCTGGGTCGCGAATTATCTGTGTGGTCGCCAGTCATTTGTGGAATTTAGGGATAAAAAATTGAAGCGCCGTAGAGTCAAACATGGAGTTCCGCAAGGCGGGTTGATATCTCCGGCACTGTTTAACTCTACCTATCCTCCATTCCACCCCCTCCAGACGGCATAGAGATCGTATCATATGCGGACGATTGTAAGATCGTGGCATCAGGACCCCCACCCATTGCTGACATCTGCGATAGGTTGAATGTCTACCTCAACTAACTTATCTCATATTTCGCTGCAAGCAATCTGAAGATATCTGCCACCAAATCTTCAGCCAAATTTTTCACTACAAATACGTGTTCACTACAAATACCTTGAACGTTTACCTTAACGAACTTGCCTCATATTCCGCTGCAAGAAATTTGAAGATATCTGCCACCAAATCTTCAGCCATCTTGTTCACTACAAATACGCGCGAGGTGAATGCCGAGCTGACTGTGATGGTCCATGGAGAAATGATTCCGACCATCAAGTGTCCCGAAATACTTGGCGTCACATTTGACAACTCTTACACACAGTGGAATAATATTCGGATCAGTCAGAATGCCGCCCTCCGAACTGCGAGGGCTGTCTGCTCATGTGGACCACCTCCATCCGGAGACAAAGATCCTACCAGTGCGAAGACATGACTATTCGCTGTCTAAGCAATACCTTTTGGACTGTTATCGCAGAGACCATCCAAATCATCATCTCGTTGATAGATATCCACCGCCCAGAATCTAGAGCGTGATGTTCAGCGCTGCAAGAGCGAACCTTTAGCATATCAAGCAGGTCTAGACAAAGTTCATGCAGACATGGTGGCAGATGCGGTGAATAGCTACCAGACCCACTCGACTCAGACCCAGATCCCTCTGGACGCGCCCCATCTTAGTCGCAGGGTTCCTATATCTGGACACTCACCAGAATCAAGCAGACAAAATATAGAACACAACACACTGTTACAACAACAACACAGATACACTATCTTTTATATATTGGGTTGCCCAAAAAGTAATTGCGGATTTTTCATATAGTCGGCGATGACAAATTTTTTCACAGCTTGTGACTCTGTAATTGCATTCTTTCTTCTGTCAGTTATCAGCTGTTACTTTGAGCTTGCTTAAGAAAAAAAGTGTAAAAAAAGTATATTTGATTAAAGTTCATACTAAGTTTTATTAAAAATGCATTTACTTTCTTTTAAAAAATCCGCAAATACTTTTTGGGCAACCCAATATATAAAAGAATTTATGTTTGTTTGTGGGTTTGTAAATTTGTTTGTTCCGTATAGACTCAAAAACGGCTGAACCGATTTCTTTCAAATGTTCACAGATTGTGTAGAGTGGTCCGGAAGAAGGGTTATATAATTTATATAGGCTATATAATTTTTTGATATCTCAGGGCGGGCGGACACTCCCCCTTACCCCAAAAGTACCACCCAAAAATAAAAGTGGACCGATCGGGACAATATGGGACTCAAATGAAAGGTATTCAGAAGTAGACTATGAATTTCCTATTAAAAACTGGATCTAAGTGACTGGGGGGCCGCCCCGACCCCAAAACCCCCTGAAATTGGTGTATTGGATAAAGACAATATGGGACTCGAAATAAAGGTATTCGGGAGTAGATTACGAAAATGGTCAGGAAGGAGGAAAAGGCTTTTTAGTTTGTTGATATTGGAAGTGGGCGGACCCTTCCCCGTAACCTCAAATCACCACTTAAAATCAAAAGTGGACCGATAGGAACAATATGGGTATCAAATTAAAGGTATTGGGGAGTAGAATACGAATATGATGTTAAAAATTGGGATGACGATTTCGAGGCGTTGTCCAACCCCAAAAGCTCCCCCAAACAAAGATATTGGACGTAAATATCAATATGGGACTCAAATGAAAGGTATACTAGACTACGAATATGACATGGAAAATGAGGTCCAACTACTGGGGGTCGCCTCACCACCAAATGGAAATATAATTCGATCCTAGCTGGATGAGCCTCAAATTAAAGGTATTTGGCAGGAGATTACGAATATGACATTTAATTCCGTGTCCAAGAATCTAGGTGGTGCTTTACCTCCTAAAGTCGCCTACAATAGTTTATCAAGTGATAGATATTTTTAAGTGGATTTCTTCATTCAAATTTGTACTCAAGTGGCAGATGGAGTGAAGCGCCCCCACCATACGACTGGGGGCGTCTCACATGGTTTAATTACTAAGAACTGTCGCCACCGCACCTAATATAAAGATCGGCAAATTAGTTATTTACCCCTGAAAATCGTTTACTATGGCATTTTGATTTGATTTAAAAAAGACTAAATTATGACTATTCAACATGTAGCCATATAGTCAGTTATAGACAACTAACACATGATGATCAATGTTATAGGCGCTAAGCCACTCCAAGCGAGTAGCAGCATAGACAAAGAAAATCTATAGACCCATAATAATATGTTCAAAAAAGCTCTAACAGATGGGAGAAATGTCAAATTCTCAGTCGTTTATATGTGATTGCGCAAGGATCCGGGGCGACATGGAACGGAGAACTATTAAGTTATTTTGGGTATTAAAGTCTAAACCTTTCCCTTATCGATGGCAGCACTAAAATTTAAATAAGCACCATCTATTCTGTTTGCAAATGGATCAACTGAATCAAAATAAAGAAAAATAAAGTATAGGAATTTCGTTGCGGTTGCTTGCTGTATTATTTTTTAAATTTTCCACACTAAGACGGGCCTTAACAATAGTTGTTTCAGGTAGTTTAAGCGGCTATCTTTGCCATTGATACAAATTTATTTAGTGGAGTGAGAATATCCAAGTTTGTGTTAAACTGTTAGAGGTGAAGGCTTAACGAACGTACACAGAATCAGAGCTATTGGAGAGTAGGTTACGTTAGAGAGGTGGGTTTTAAACCGGTTTGAACCATACTTAGCACAGATGTTGGAAGTTATAACAAAATATCTTATACAAAATTTGAAACAAATCGGATAAGACAGCGTTTAGGGGCTCAAGAGGTCAAGATCCAAAATCGATTTATATGGCATATAAATCAAAACATAGACCAATATGACCCATTTACAATCCCAACTGACCTACAGTAATAGGAAGTATTTGTGCAAAATTTCACGCGCCTAGCTTTATCCCTTCGAAAGTAAGCGTGGATAATGATTATTGTCGCAACTATTATTGAAGGAATATCCAGTGCTGAATTTTTTTCTGATATTCATGTCATGGGTAAGCCGAAGATGGCAATTCGATTGAATAGACGATCGATCAAAAATAGACAAAATGATGACAATGTGATGGGAATGTGATGGGAATCAACAGCGAGCATCACCAATAAATTCAGCGCCACCTATTGAGGGATAGAAATTATTTGAAAAGCCAAACAAAGCCAAATAAAGAAAAATAGTGCGAGAGGTACAGGAGAGTGTGTTCAAAGTTGATCATATGCTTTTCACTACTGTTTTGACAGTTGTCTGTCCTTCGAATAAATAAAATAAAGGAATTAACCTTTGACTTTTTTACTCTTATACCCTGGAACAAGCTTGGCCGCAAAATATATACGTAACTTAATGAATGCAAAGAAAAGCAATTGAAAAGAAAGTTGTAATTCATATGGTGTAAAAGAAGGCGCAGCGAAGCGGGCCGGGTTCAGCTAGTCTTCTTATATATAACAAGTAAAAGCGTGCTAAGTTCGGCCAGGCCGAATCTTATATACCCTCCACCATGGATCGCATTTGTCGATTTCTTTTCCCGGCATCTCTTCTTAGGCAAAAAAAGGATATAAGAAAAGATTTGCTCTGCTATTAGAGCGATATCAAGATATGGTCCGGTTTGGACCACAATTAAATTATATGTTGGAGACCTGTGTAAAATGTCAGCCAATTCGAATAAGAATTGCGCCCTTTGTGGGCTCAAGAAGTAAAATAGAGAGTTCGATTTATATGGGAGCTGCATCAGCCTATAGACCGATTCAGACCTTAATAAACACGTATGTTAATGGTCATGAGAGAATCCGTCGTACAAAATTTCAGGCAAATCGGATAATAATTGCGACCTCTAGAGGCTCAAGAAGTCAAGATCCCAGATCGGTTTATATGGCAGCTATATCAGGTTATGACCCGACTTGTACTTTATTTGACATAGTTGTTGAAAGTAACAATAAAAAACGTCTTGCGAAATTTCAGCCAAATCGGATAGAAATTGAGTCCTCTAGAAGCTCAAGAAGTCAAGTCCCCAGATCTGTTTATATGACAGCTATATCAGGTTATGAACCGATTTGAACCATACTTGGCACAGCTGTTGGATATCGTAACAAAATACTACGTGCCAAAATTCATTCAAATTCGATAAGAATTGCGCCCTCTAGAGGCTCAAGAAGTCAAGACCCAAGATCGGTTTATATGGCAGCTATATCAAAACATGGACCGGTATGGCCCATTTACAATACCAACTGATCTACACTAATAAGAAGTATTTGTGCAAAATTTCAAGCGGCTAGCTTTACTCCTTCGGAAGTTAGCGTGCTTTCGACAGACAGACGGACGGACGGACGGACGGACATGGCTAGATCGACATAAAATTTCACGACGATCAAGAATATATATACTTTATGGGGTCTCAGACGAATATTTCGAGTAGTTACAATCAGAATGACGAAATTAGTATACCCCCCATCTTATGGTGGAGGGTATAAAAATCAATTTGTGTTTGTTTGTCAGTTTGTTTGTGTGTTCCTTATAGATGGTGCATAATGATCCCGTGGTGAAAATAGGGTACTACATTTTTTGATATCTGAAGGAGGAGCGGACCCTCCCCCTTACCCTAATTTTAAGAAACGCCAGATCGCGGAAATGTTTGGTGCCATTTAAGCGACATGTTGTGTGCTATCTTATAGTAACCTAAAAACAAAAATTTGGTATCCAAATTTCGGATGGGGTACCGCCCCACCCCCAAAACTTACCAAATATATATATACCAATCACGATAATATGGGACTCAAATGAAAGTTATTTAAGATTAGAAAACATATCTGATATCCAACTGTTGGACTAAGTGTTTGGGGGACCACTGCAATTCCCAAAACACACCTAAATCGGACATATTTACCGACCATGGCAATATGGGAGTCAAATGAAAGGTATTTGTGAGTAAAATACGAATCTGATATCCAAATGTGGGGCCAAATTTCTGGGGGTCCACCCCTTCCCCAAAACACCCCTCAAATAGGACTTATTTACTGACCATCGCAATATGGGGCTAAAATAAAATAACACGAATCTGATATCCAGATGTGGGACCAAGTGTTTGGGGGCCCGCCCATCCCCAAAAACATCCCCCAAAGAAGACAAATTTACGACCAAAGCAATATGGGGCTCATATGAATGGTCTTTGGAAGTAAAGCACAAATCTGATATCAATATTTGGAAAACGTGTCTATGGGGCCACCCTAACCCCATAACACCACCCTACCCCCATAACACCACCCTACCCCCATAACACCACCCTACCCCCATAACACCACCCTACCCCAATAATACCACCCTACCCCCATAACACCACCCAAATATGAAGTATTTGCTGACCATTGCAATATGAGGCTCAAATAAAAGATTTTTAGAGTAGGACACGAATCTGATATATATTTTCAAAGCCAAGTCACTGAGTGGCCGTCGCAAGTGAGATTAGAAAACGAATTTGATAACCAATTTGGGGGACGCCTCATCCTGTAAACTCCCCTTAAACCAATGACAATATGGGGTTTAAATAAATGATATTTGAGAGTACGATGCTGATATTTTTTTCAGGGCTAAGTGTCTGGGGGACCTTCTGACCCCAGAAATAACCCCTTAATTAAACATAGTTGGAGAAAATTTTCCAACCATGGCAATATGGGGCTCAATTGAAATGTATTTGGGAGTAGAGGACGAAATTCGTACCCACTTTCGGGACCATCTTTCTGGAGGTCCACCAACCACCATACGGGTCCTTCCCAGTATCCATATAAAGGGTGATTTTTTTGAGGTTAGGATTTTCATGCATTAGTATTTGACAGATCACGTGGGATTTCAGACATGGTGTCAAAGAGAAAGATGCTCAGTATGCTTTGACATTTCATCATGAATAGACTTACTAACGAGCAACGCTTGCAAATCATTGAATTTTATTACCAAAATCAGTGTTCGGTTCGAAATGTGTTCAAATTTTGACAAATTTTGTTCAGCGATGAGGCTCATTTCTGGTTGAATGGCTACGTAAATAAGCAAAATTGCCGCATTTGGAGTGAAGAGCAACCAGAAGCCGTTCAAGAACTGCCCATGCATCCCGAAAAATGCACTGTTTGGTGTGGTTTGTACGCTGGTGGAATCATTGGACCGTATTTTTTCAAAGATGCTGTTGGACGCAACGTTACGGTGAATGAACACATTTCGAACCGAACACTGATTTTGGTAATAAAATTCAATGATTTGCAAGCGTTGCTCGTTAGTAAGTCTATTCATGATGAAATGTCAAAGCATACTGAGCATCTTTCTCTTTGACACCATGTCTGAAATCCCACGTGATCTGTCAAATACTAATGCATGAAAATCCTAACCTCAAAAAAATCACCCTTTAGAAGGCTTTTAAGAATGGGCTACATCTAACAACCAAACTTAAGTGACCTTAAACCCTCTGAGCGAATTAATACACCAATATAGATGATATGGGATTCAGATAAAGGCATTTGATTCGACCACACATCAGTGATTAACTCACAATCACCCCATACAGTACGGGCTTCCGGCATGGGAATGCTGTGAGCGCCACACCGACTGGAACATCTCTGTGTGGTGTTCATTGCTGTCACGAGAAGCTTGGCTGCGAGCTACCGGGCGTCCACAGGTTGCGGATAGTGGAGCGATAACTTTGGGGTGTCTCAGTGAAAGGCCGGGCGGCACCGGCTCTTGCACAATTACTGAGTGCCTATGATGCTCGATATGACAAGGCGAGTTATTTACGCCTTTAAATAATCCATGACCACCCTGTTTCCGCGCCGATCGGTCCTTTGGACGGCACCGAGCATGTTCACCTACAGGAGCTTGATGAGCATTGTCACTTCCACATGAAAATGTGGCTACAACAACAACGATAGCAACAAAAAGACATTATTAACCACTTATAAATATGGCAATACCTACAGGCCTGTCAAAATGCAGTCGTAAGAACCATCACTGGCTGCCTTAAGATGATAAACATTGACCGCCTAAACGAGGAAACCGGGATTTTTAAAGTCAACGATCATAGTATGCTCGTCTCTTTCTTAAGATGCCACCAGGAGAATCGCATGAATTTTGAACTTACCGAGATAGAACCTCCTCCGAGACATGTCAGAAGGAAATTCTGGATGTTTAAAGAATCGATCCGACCACACATCACAGATTCACCCACAACCACCCGATACAGTTCGGGCTTGCAGGATATTCATCAGAACACTTTAACCAATGCTAATTCATCGTATCAACCGAGTATAGTCATTGGGGGACGCCTATCATAATAGCAGATGGTGAGAAGGACCTACCTAAAAAATCTGAGCCACTTTGGCCCAATTCCATACCATGCCAATATCTGTTATAAAAAAATCTAACTGATTACGCAATATAAACAAAGCAAAGCCCAAATGGTCTTTTTCAACCTAACATAAGCCCAGGTTGTCATTCCAGACCATTTGTAATTTTCCAAAAATTTAATTCTGAAGCCATTAACCCCTAGTCAGACCATATTCATTTAATAGCTTTTTCATCTGCCTAATTAATTTAGCCTTAACTGAAATTTACGATTTTCTTATACATGTTTGTCAGCTTCAACGCAAGGTTATCTGCTAATTTAATCTGCCGCATACCTTCCTAACAATTGCTAATATTGAGTCAATGACAGAATAATAACATAATCTATACTAAAGACGCAATATGGAGGCCTCTTTTATGGGAGAATTAATTACTTCTTAGTATGAAGCGCTTGGGAGACCGATCGTAGTATTGAATGAATACAAAAAGTAAAGCTTTGAGGATCACAGTGCTGATGGGGAGAATGGCATAACGGTTGGGATATTGGGAATGTGTTTAAACATAGGGCGATAACGCCAGCATTGGGTTCACCTCGGTAAGGTAAGAGGAGTAAACCACTAGAAGGTCGATGTGATTTTGTGGAGACGTCAGAGCTGTTGTCGTTGTTGTAGCAGTTTGTTGTGTTCTATCTTTCGTCTGGTTGATTCTGTTGAGTGTCCAGATCCAGGAACTCTGCGGCTAAGATGGGGTGCGTCCAGAGGGATCTGGGTCTGGCTGGGCAGTTAAACAGGTGACGTGTGTCATGTGGTTCCTGGTCACAATCGGGACATATATTGGGTTGCCCAAAAAGTAATTGCGGATTTTTTAAAAGAAAGTAAATGCATTTTTAATAAAACTTAGAATGAACTTTAATCAAATATACCTTTTTTACACTTTTTTTCTAAAGCAAGCTAAAAGTAACAGCTGATAACTGACAGAAGAAAGAATGCAATTACAGAGTCACAAGCTGTGAAAAAATTTGTCAACGCCGACTATAGAAAAATCCGCAATTACTTTTTGGGCAACCCAATATCTTGCACGTCGGCATCAATCCTTGCTCTGCAGGAGTTGAGGCGGGGTGGTCAATTTCTTCAGGTGCAATGGGAGGCGGTCGTTCTCCAAGGACTACATTCACCCGGTAGTTGTTTTCCGCATCTGCTACTGTGTCTACATGAATGCTGTCTAGACCCGCTTGATCTAGAGGTTCTCCCTTGTAGCGCTGAACCTCACGCTCTAGCTCATGTAGATCTACCTTAAAGCTTCTGGGCGTTGGATATCTATCCACAAGATGATGATTTGGATGGTCCCTGCGATAACGGCCCAAAAGGTATTGCTTAAACAGCATGTAGTTATGTCTTCGCACTGGTTGGATCTTTGTCTCCTGATGGAGAACTGAGTAGACAGCCCGTCGCAGTTCGATGGGCGGCATTATGACAGATCTGAATATTATTCCATTGCGTGTCAACGAGCTGACGAGACCACACTGGCGCTGCATTACTTATGACAGCCAATTGCTTTGTATGTGGTCAACAAGGTTTCTTTGTTGTTGTTGTAGCAGTGTGTTGTACACCGAGGCGGCAGCTCTTGCCGATGAAGGATTCCATCGGGTCAATCCGGTACTTACAACCGGCTGCCATGGGATTGAAGGTTTCTTTGTCTGCATCCCAAGTGCTGCCGGCAAGTGACTTGACCTTGTTTCTACTTTAAATTTTATCGCAAATTGTTGTGGCATGTGGGGAGAATGTGTAAGAGTTGTCACATGTGACGCCAAGTATTTTGGGAAACTTGATGGTCGGAATCATTTCTCCATCGATCATCACAGTCAGCTCGGTATTCACCTCACACGTATTTGTAGTGAACAAGATGGCTGAAGATTTGGTGGCAGATATCTTCAAATTTCTTGCAGCGGAATATGAGGCAAGTTCGTTGAGGTAGACGTTCAAGGTATTTGTAGTGAACACGTGTTTGTAGTGAACACGTGTTTGTTGTGAGCAATTTGGCTGAAGATTTGGTGGCAGATATCTTCAGATTTCTTGCAGCGAAATATGAGATAAGTTCGTTGAGGTAGACATTCAACCTATCGCAGATGTCAGCAATGGGTGGGGGTCCTGATGCCACGATCGTACAATCGTCCGCATATGATACGATCTCTATGCCGTCTGGAGGTGGTGGAATCGAGGATAGGTAGAGTTTAAAAAGTGCCGGAGATATCCCCCGCCTTGCGGAACTCCATGTTTCACTCTGCGGTGGCTCGACTTCTTATTCCAAAATTCCTAAAAATGACTGGTGACCACACAGATAATTCGCGACCAGGCGTTTCAGGCCTAGCTGGAGAGGCGTGGTGGCGATGTTGAATGCCTTCGATAGGTCCAGTGCCACAAGTACCGTCCTATCACATGGCCTGGGCTGATTGAAGCCACGGCAAATGTGTGCGGTGATGGCAGCCGGGCCGTTGTTGTGTTATGCAGTCTTCGAAATTCATGCTGATGCTCGGCGCATGGAATTCTCCAACGAGGCTTGGGAGGAGTAGTCCCTCAAGCGTCTTGGCTACTGGTGAGAGTATGGAGATCGGTCTGAACGACTCCTCCTTACTCGGTTGACTTTCCAGGTTTCAGTTGCGGGATCACTCTGCTCATCTTCTAGATATCGGGTACTATAATAGTGTTCAAAGATAGATTGAGGACAGTTGTAAGGTACTCGACTCCTGGATGATCCAGAAAGTCGAGAAAGATTCCGTCGGAGCCAAACGCCTTGGCGCAACGGATGACATTCTTAACTTCATCGACTATAAATGTGATGGCTGTTGTTCGGCTCGGAGGCCATGGATAGGAAGAATGGCTCTCCTCTTAGTTAGTTTTTTGCATTCGGAAATATGTTCTCAGAGATTTAATGCCTGCCTGGCTGTCTGAGAATACTTGTATGCCAATCGTAGTTGTGACATTATCTTCTTATATATAAAAATCAATTTGTGTTTGTTTGAAGGTTTGTTTGTTTGTGTATTTCTCATAGACTCGGAAACGGCTGAAGCTATTTTCTTGAAATGCATAATGATCCCGTGGTGAAAATAGGGTACTAGATTTTTTGATATCTGAAGGGGGGGCGGACCCTTCCCTTACTCTCATTTTTAGAAACGCCAGATCTCGGAGATGGGTGGTGAGGTTTAAACGAAATTTTGTGTGCTCTCATATAGTACCCTAAAAATAAAAATTTGGTATCCAAATTTCGGATGGGGTACCTAGGGGCGCCGCCCCACCCTAAAACCTACCAAACATATATTTAGACCAACCACGACAATATGGGACTCAAATGAAAGGTATTTAGTATAAGAAAACGTATCTGATATCCAATTGTCGGACCAAGTGTTAGGGGGACCACTCCAACTCCCTAATTCGGACATATTTACCGACCATGGCAATATGGGTCTCAAATGAAAGGTATTTGCGATTAGAATACGAATCTAATATCCAAATGTGGGACCACGTTTCTGGGGGGTCCACCCCAATCCCCAAAACACCCCTAAATCGAGCATATTTGCTGACCATGTCAATGTGGAGCTTAAATGAAAGATATTGGGAATTAGAGCAAGAAGTGATACCCATTTTCGGGACCAATTTTCTGGGGGTCTACCCCTTTACCAAAATACCCCATAAACAGCAATTTGTTACTGACCATCGCAATATAGGGCTCAAATAAACGTATTTGGGAGAAGAATACGAATTTGATATCCAAATGTAGGACCATGTATTTAGGGCATCACCCCTTCTCCTCAAAGTTTTTCGACCATGCCAATATGTGGCTCAAATGAAAGGTATTTGAGATTAGAAAACGAATTTGATAACCTATTTTGGGGCCATGTTTTTGGGGGACCCCTCATCGTGTAAATATGGGGTTTAAACAAATGATATTTGAAAGAAGATCACCATGCTGATATTTTTTCAGGACCAAGTGTCTGGGGGACAACCCCCGAAAACACCCCTAAATCAGATATCATGAGAACATCGGGCTGAAATAAAGTATTTTAGGAATGGAGTACACCCTACATCCAAACTTAAATTCGTAGACCAATAATGGCTATATGGGATTCAGATAAAGGCACTTATATTGTCAAACTGTTAGTCAAGCGATATACTATTTTTGTGGCATGGTAAAAGCTCCTTAATTATCGAAAATAAATATTCCAAGGAAAATTTTGTTCCATATAAAGTAAAAGAAGGCGCAGAAGAGAGGGCCCGGGTCAGCTAGTATAGCATATAGTAGCCATTCCAACACTTCCTTCATTGCAAGGATCTGCGCTTGATACACACTACAGTGGTCGGTTAAACTTCTCGATATGACCGGTTCCAGTTATTCAGAGTACACCCCAAGGCCTACCTGGTCGTCTAGCCATTAGGTGTACCAATAAATTCAGTGCATTGGATGGTATCGTCCGCAATACGGCTGTGTTGCACAAACAAGCCATTCTTTGGATCCGGCTGAGTATTGAACAGTAGGTCGGCTTTTGAAGCGCCGTCCACCAGACCACAATACAATATAGCATTATAGGTCTAACAACTGTAGTATATGTATGTATGACCCGCGGTTTAAACCCTCAACTTTTGCCAATGGCTCCCTTGCAGGTGTATAGGGCAAGAGTTGTCTTTTTCGCCCTACAGACCTCAAGCCTGCCGCAATGCATCTTTTAGTTTATAAGTTATTAATAAACTTTCTTACGGTAGAGTTGATGCCTACAAATTCCAATTCCTTCATGATTGAAGTCGGTTTTACATTTTTGAAAGAATCCTTCAATGTCAAAAATAGCTACGATTGGATATTCCTTGACAGCGAGAGAATCCTCTAGATAGGCGACTAGGTTGTAAAGGGTTTTTTTAGTGTACTATGTGCATGCTGTTGCCGAGATAGGAAATCTCCAGGAATTCTTGTCCAAAGATATGTTTCTATTAACCTCTCTACATTCTTCATCATATAGGATGATAGACTAACGAAAACCTTTCGCCTTCGTGTGGTTAGGTTTTCCTGCTTTTGCAATGAAAATGACCACTGTGTCTTTCCATCCAACAGCTATATACGACATGCTGATATAAGCAGAGTATATCTCCCAAGGAACCAGTTGTTCGGACACAGCTTGTAATTCCACAGGTCAAACATTATCGGAGCTTCCCGATAACCTCCGTCGAATTCATGTCAGTGACAATCCGAGTAGTTCTAGAGTTTCTTCACTGACTTCTGTAAGTCAACCGGTCATGCATCATCAGGACCCAGGGCAACTTTTTATCGCCCAAAGGATTTTAGACTTAGACACAATTTCCCCAATAACCTCGAACAAATGCATATCAGTAACAACTTTTCTGGCTCCACGTTGTCCGGTGGAAAGTTCCCGGGAAATGTGTTTGAACGAGTAGTTCTAGTGTTTCCTCACCAGACATACATTCTCTGACTTCTGAATATATCCCACCGTAATAGGTGTCGAGGATAGGTTTTTTCTTAGCCTGGAGGCCTCAGATGTGTCCTCCACGGAGCTGCAGAATTCCACCCAGGATTTGTTCAGAGCCTTTCTCGCCCTTGTATTTTCTTAGCCCAGCCTTATAGTTGTCTATAAACCTAATCGTTATTGTTGTTGTTGTAGCAGTTTATTGTGTTCTATCTTTCGTCTGCTTGATTCTGTTGAGTGTCAAGATCCAGGATCTCTGCGACTAAGATGGGGTGTGTCCAGGGGGATCTTGGTCTGAGTCGAGTGGGTCTGGCCGGGCAGTTAAACAGGTGACGTGTATCGTGCGGTCCCTGGTACAATCGGGACATACATCTTGCACGTCGGCATCAATCCTAGCTCTGTAGGAATTGAGGCGGCTGCATCTGCCAGAACCACTCTGGTTTGCCGGGGAAGGTCGATTTCTTCGGGTGCAATGGGTGGCGGTCGTTCTCCAAGGACTACATTCACCGCAGCCAATTACCGCATCTGCTACCGTGTCTGCGTGAATGTTGTTTAGGCCCGCTTGATCTAGAGGTTCTCTCTTGTAGCGCTGAACCTCACGCTCATGTAAATCTACCTTAAGGATTCTGGGCGGTGGATATCTATCCACAAGATGATGATTTGAATGGTTTCTGCAATCCCATGGCAGCCGGTTGTTCGCACCGGATTGACCCGATGGAATCCTCATCGGCAAGGGCTGCCGCCTCAGTGTACGTGTTCGTCTTTTTTCGTCATGGGAGAGGCACATCCCGGAGTGCCTTCTCCGCACGCCTCTGGTCCGTGCCGGGATTGAAAAGAACCCCGGACCCTGATTCTGTTCGGTTTGCCAGAACCGCCTTCATCATCGGTCGGTGTCGGTGAGGTGTAACCGGTGCATGGAGTGGGTACATTTCCGATCTTGCTCTGGCCTCACTTCACAACGGGAGTATAGTCATACTGTCTATGTCGCAAGGTGCTGTGCGAACATAGCCGTCGCCTTCTGCGTCCTCGTCGTCGGACTATGTGACTCCCCCGACCTCTCTTGTAAGGCAATTTACGCAATAGCAGCATCCCAGCCCAAATATTGCCAGGCCAGTGCCGAGAAGTGTATCGTTCTTGCAGTTAAACTGCAACGGACTTCGTTGCAAGATCGATGAGATTGAGGACTTTATGAGTCGGAAGATCATATTGGTCGCAGCGATCCAGGAGACAAAGCTGACCAACACCTGCAGCTCGCACAGTTGTCACGGTTACAATGTGCTACGTAGGGTTCGCTCAAGGAATGGAGGTGGGGGATTGGCCTTCGTAATACACCATTCCGTGCAATATAGACCTATCTCGCCTGCGCATGGCGCTAGTGACCCCTACATGGGATGCATGGGGATAGCAGCCAGGTCTGGTACTGCCGAGATAGAGCTATACAACGTGTACATACCGCCGGTTGGTAGCTGTGTCCCGATTAATGGCCAGGCTAACAACCCCGACATAAGTGGGTTGCTATCTGGCCATAATCGTCTGGTTCTAGGGGACTCGAATGCGCATCACACGTCATGGCATTTTCCCCTAGGTAACGACCAGCATGGCATAGCTTTGGCAGAGCAGAGGTGCAGCAGCTCGCCAGACATCTCCTTTGCATCCCCTAATCTCCTGAGTGACGTATCCTGGCAAGCCGTCATCTCTTTGGGGCTAGAACAACCCCCCCCCCCCATAATTCTCACCATCGACCGACGACCCGAATTCATAACCCCTGAGCGCTGGACGTTTATCAATCATAAGAAGGCAAAGTGGGCTGGCTTCAGAGAGTATACCAATCACCGCTTCAGTGAACTGCCACTCCCCTCTGATGTGCTTGTGGCCGAGAGGAAATTACGAGACATTATTAACGCAGCAGCTCGCTTTATACCAGCCGATCGAATACCCCAAGTGCGGCCCAATTTCCCGGCGCAAGCAGTGGCACTCGCAGATGAGCGTGATGGGATGCGTGCTATGGACCCCGCTAACCCCAGACTCAGCGAGCTGAATCATGAAATAAACAGGGTAGTCAACGAACATAAGCGGAATTTGTGGCTGGAACACTTGGAGCTATGTAACTTAGGCACCGGTGTAGGCAAACTGTGGTCTACTGTTAAGTCACTCTCGAACCCCGGTAGACGGGATGACAGGACCTCAGTCACTTTTGGCGAAATAACCGTGACTGATCTGAAGAGATGCGCCAGGTTGTTCAACCGTCAATTAATTGTGTATCCCGAGAGAGACAGGGTAGGGAGGAAAGCCATTCGCCGTATTCGTGGTCTCCGAGCCGATGAACAGCCATCATAATTTACTGTGGGCGAAGTTACGAATGTCATCCGTGGCGCCAATCATCTAAGGCGTTGGGCTCCGACCGAATCTCTACATTGATGCTGCAGAATCTGGAATCACAAGGAGTTGAGTACCTTACCACTGTCCTCAACCTGTCATTGAACACTCTTATAGTTCCCAATGTCTGGAAAATGGGTAGAGTGATCACGCTACTGAAACCTGGAAAAGACCCGAGTTTGGGGGAGTCGTAAAGACCGATTTCCCTTCTCCCACCGGTAGCAAAGACACTTGAGGCATTAATCCTCCCGAGCTTCGTAGGAGAATTTCCATTCGCCGAGCATCAACATGGATTTCGAAGACTGCACAGCACAACTACAGCTTTGCATGCCATCACCGCACACATTTGCCGTGGCTTCAATCAGCCCAGGCCATGTGATAGAACGGTCCGCGTGGCACGGGACCTATCGAAGGCATTCGACACGGTCAGCTATGCGAAAATATTTGAGGACATTGCCAACACGTCCCTCCAGCCAGGCCTGAAACGATGGTTCGCGTATTATCTGTGTGGTCGCCAGTCATTTGTGGAATTTAAGGATAAGAAGTCGAAACACCGTACAGTGAAACAGGGAGTTCCCCAAGGTGGGGTGATATCTCCGACACTGTTTAACCTTTACCTATCCTCCATTCCACCCCCTCCAGACGGCATAGAGATCGTATCATATGCGGACGATTGTATGATCATGGCATCAGGCCCCCCACCCATTGATGACATCTGCGATAGGTGGAACGGCTACCTCAACGAACTTGCCTCATATTTCGCTGCAAGAAATCTGAAGTTATCTGCCACCAAATCTTCAGCCAAAGTGTTCACTACAAATACACGTGAGGTGAATACTGAGCTGACCGTGATGGTCGATGGAGAAATGATACCGACCATCATGTGTCCCAAAACTACAGCTCCTACACATTCTCCCCACATGCCACAGCAATCTGCGATAAAGTCAAAAGTTAAAATAAGGTCCCCACTTGAGGTGCAGACAAACCTTGTGACCACATACAAAGCAATTTGCCGGTCTGTGGTAAGTTATGTTTTAAATTTTGATGATAAATTATTATGGGCGAATCATATTTACTCGGCAGTTGGCAAGACGTATGGTGTATAAAGGACCTTATATATGAGTCGCTCGTATACTTCCATAGAAATCAGAATGCTCTTGGCAAAAACATATATCCTGCCAAAACTTTTATATTCTTTTGAAATTTTTTCAATTTGTGATGCAGTTCTTAAAAATAAATTACATGTTGCCTTTAATGATATATAGATATAGATATGTTTTATACCCTCCACCATAAAATTGGGGGTATACTAATTTCGTCATTCTGATTGTAACTACTCGAAATATTCGTCTGAGACCCCATAAAGTATATATATTCTTGATCGTCGTGAAATTTTATGTCGATCTAGCCATGTCCGCCCGTCTGTCCGTCCGTCTGTCTGTCGAAAGCACGCTAACTTCCGAAGGAGTAATGCTAGCCACTTGAAATTTTGCACAAATACTTCTTATTAGTGGAGGTCGGTTGGTATTGTAAATGGGCCATATCGGTCCATGTTTTGATATAGCTGCCATATAAACCGATCTTGGGTCTTGACTTCTTGAGCCTCTAGAGTGCGCAATTCTTATCCGATTGGGATGAAATTTTGCACGACGTGTTTTGTTACAATATCTAATAACTGTGCCAAGTATGGTTCAAATCGGTCAATAACCTTATATAGCTGTCATATAAACCGATCTTGGGTCTTGACTTCTTGAGCCTCTAGAGGGCGCAATTCTTATCCAATTTGAATGAAAAGTAAGAATGAAGTATTTTATTCTTACTTTCAACAACTGTGTCAAATAAAGTTCAAATCGGTTCATAACCTGATATAGCTGCCATATAAACCGATCTGGGATCTTGACTTCTTGAGCCTCTAGAGTGCGCAATTCTTATCCGATTTGAATGCATTTTTGCACGACGTGTTTTGTTACGATATCCAACAACTGTGCCAAGTGTGGTTCAAATCGATTCATAACCTGATATAGCTGCCATATAAACCGATCTGAGAACTTGACTTCTTGAGCTTCTAGAGGGCGCAATTCCTATCCGATTTGGTTGAAAATTTTCATGAAGTATTTTATTCTTACTTTCAACAACTGTGTCAAATAAAGTTCAAATCGGTTCATAACCTGATATAGCTGCCATATAAACCGATCTGGGATCTTGACTTCTTGAGCCTCTAGAAGTCGCAATTATTATCCGATTTGCCTGAAATTTTGTACGACGGATTTCTCATGACCATCAACATACGTGTTTATTACGGTCTGAATCGGTCTATAGCCCGATACAGCTCCCATATAAATCGATCTCTCTATTTTACTTCTTGAGCCCCCAAAGGGCACAATTCTTATTCGAATTGGCTGAAATTTTATACCGGACCATGTCTTGATATCGCTCTAATAGCAGAGCAAATTTTTTCTTATATCATTTTTTGCCTAAGAAGAGATGCCGGGGGAAGAACTTGACAAATGCGATCTATGGTGGAGGGTATGTAAGATTCGGCCCGGCCGAACTTAGCACGCTTTTAAGAGGGATTCCGATTCAAGCCCAAGCAACGAACTATTTCTCGAGGCGCTATGATCAATTTTGTGATACATACTACATTTCCTAATTTGTACCTAAAATGCAATTTTGTTTCACAAAGTGTGAACTTTTGGAAACAAGTACTAGTGTAGAGATTGTATTAATTTTATTGCAATTTTTTATTACCAACCCTACCGTAATCGTACCGCTTTATTTTCCATATTACACTTCAACCATGAGGCTACCTTGAGCGTGTTATCGCTAGGCTGTTATAATAATTGGTTATGCCTACAGCACCTCCCAACTGGGCGTAGAGTGATTGGGAGAATTAGTCGAAAACAGACAGAGAGAGAGAGGGAGAGAGAAAGAAAGCAAAAATCAATATAAACAAAGCAGTATCACTTATGAATCAATGCATGTTCACTAGTTGGCTGGCTGTCTTGATGTCTAGTCCATCTGAGAATGATAGCAACGAAGTGTGTAGTGTTGCCACAAGCCAAAATTGTCTCGGTTAACTTTTTTTCGGATAGTTGGCATTGTTTGAGAAGATATTGCTCAAAAATCCGACTCGCATGTAAATGGTGGTTGATTTGCCCGCGTGCGTAATTTTCGTAAAGCATTAATGCTAAAAATCTAAGCTCATGTAGGACAATTAACATGCCATGAAACTGTCCCGTCAGACTAACGGATATGGTGTACTAGGAACTGACGAGTAGAGTTGGCAAAATATCGATAGCCCTATTTTAATATTGATATTTTTCTTATCACTACAATAGCAAAGTTAATTTTTTGCAAAATTTAACAAAAATAAGCGATCCGACACTGAATGTTTTTTTTTTTTTTTCATCCGACTGGACTAAAATTTTGTTCAATGATTTCTCTCATGACTTCCAACTGACTTTATTATACCCACCACCACAGGATAAGGGGTATATTTATTTAGTCATTCCGTTTGCAACACGTTGAAATATCCATTTTCGACCCTACAAAGTATATATATTTGTCCGTCGGTCGGTTGTAATCACTCTACAGCCCTCAAAAATTGAGATATTTAGCTGAAATTTGGCACAAATATGTTTGAACAGGCCAAATCGGTCCATATTTGATATATGGTAAAACCTGCATTTATTACCCGATTTCTCTGAAATTCGAAACCGTGGGTTGGTGTAATCCTCGCGACATCCGATCCAAATATTGTTCAGATCGGACTATGTTTGCATATCGCTGCCATATAGACCGATCTGAAGCCTATGAAAGCTTTATTTATTACCCGATTTCATTTAAATTTGAAACAGCCAGATATACGACGGAAATATACTTTAGATCGGACCATATATGGATATAACTTCCATATAGACCGATCTGCCGATTTAGGATCTGAAATCCATAAAAGCTTTATTTATAACCTGATTTCGCTGAAATCTGCCGATTGAGGGTCATAAGGCCATAAAAGCTTTACATATTGCCCTATTGAATTTTGAATGAAATTTGAAATGGTGAGTTATTTTAAGTCTCCCGTCATCTGACCCAAATATGGTTCAGATCGGACTATATTTAGCAGTCATATAGATCGATCTGTTGGTTAAGGGTGTGAAGTCCATAAAAGCTGCATTTATTAACCAATTTCGCTGAAACGGTGAGGTTTTTAAGCCTTCCGACATTCGATTCAGATCGGACTTTATTTAGATATAGCTGCCACATAGATTGATTTGCCGATTAATGGTATGAAGCCCCTAAGAGCTTTATTTACGACCGATCTTTAAGTTTAGGGACATAGTCCCAAAAAATCTGATTTGTTGCCTGATTTCGCTGAAACTGTTATTTGCATAAGAGTTATCGGGGCCTGAATAAAATATGATCTAGACCAGCCCCTATTTAGATATAACTATGGATATGTCAGTGGAGCTATAATAACAAAAGGATGATTAATATATCCATATAACGTTTTCATACCAAACACCACTACTGTGGTACAGGGTATTATAACATAGTGCATTTGTTTGCAACACCTAAAAAGGAAGAGAGCTAGACCCATTGATAAGTATACCGATCGACTCAGAATCACTTTCTGATCCGATTTAGCTATGTCCGTATGTCTTTCCGTCTGTCCATGTTAATTTGTGGACAAAGTGCAGGTCGCAATTTTCAACCAATCATCTTTAAATTTGACTCAGAATCACTTTTTGATCCGATTTAGCAATGTCCGTCTGTATTTCCGTCTGTCCATGTTAATTTGTCAACAAAGTACAGGTCGCAATTTTCAACCAATCATCTTTAAATTTGGCACAGGTATTTTTTTTTTAGCCAATAGACGAAGCCAATTGAAATTAGAAAAACATTTCAGATTTGGATATAGCTCCTATATAGCAATAATGTGGTCATTTCTTAACCGATTCTTTTGAAAATTGGGAAGAAAAATGTCCTTATGATTCTCAATATTTCTGGTGAATTTCATATAAATCGGTTCAGATTTAGATTAGCATAAGGCCTTCCTCGACAACTACCACAACTATTCAAATTTAGATATAGCTCTCATATATATGTTCGTCCGATTTTGAGCAATAATGCAATAATGTGGTCATTTGTTAACCGATTCTCTTCTTCTTTTTGACACGAGAGATTTTCTTATGACTGTCGACATTACTGGTGAGTTTCATAGAAATCGGTTCAGATTTGGATACAGCTCGCATATATATTATATTGCCCGAATTTCATTTCTGGAGCAGTAGCTCATTTATTGACAAACTTCAGAAAATTTTGCACAATGCTTTCCTAGACTACTACCACAATATCTAAGAAGTTTTGTTGAAATCGGTTTAGATTTTGATATAGGTCCCATATATCAGTTCGTCCGATTTTGAGTAATTTGCAATAATGTTGTCATTTGTCAATCGATTGTAACCAAAATTGACAATCGGTTCAGACTGATTTCAAACTTCCATACACATGACCCCATTTTAAAACATATAAGTTCGAAATTTGATGCGGATACTTTAACCCATCTGAAAGCCTCCCCCGAGATGCATCATCATTGGTTCAGAATTTGATATAGCTCCCAATTGGTATGTATAAGGTTGGTTTAGGGTATTATATAGTCGGCACCGCCCGACTTTTGTCTTAGTATTGCTACTATTCCTTCATCTAGTCATTCCGTTTGTAACAATTCGAAATATTGATCTAAGAACCCATAAAGTATATATATTCTTGATCGTCTCCACATTCTGAGTCGATCTAGCCATGTCCGTTCGTCCGTCCGTCTGTCGAAATCATGATAGCGGTCGAACCGGTAAAGATATCTGCTTGAAATTTTGTACAAATACTTAATATTAATGTAGGTCGGGGATTGTAATTGGGCCATATCGGTTCAGATTTGGATATAGCTCCCATATAAAGCGATCTCTCGATTTGAGTTCTTGAGACCCTGGAAGCCGCAATTTGTGTCTGATTTGGGTGAAATTTTGCTTGTGGTGTTCTGTTTGACTTTCAACAACTGTGGCAAGTGCGGTCCGAATCGGTCTATAACCTGATATAGCTTCCATATAAACCGATTTGGCTGCAATTTTGCATGTGGGGTTCTCTTATGACTCCCAACAACTGCGCCAAGTACGGTTCGGATCGGTCTATAACCTGATATAGCTCCCATATAAACCGATCTCCCGATTTGACTTCTTGAGCCCTTACAAGCCGTAATTTTTTGTCCGATTTTGGTGAAATTTTGCTTGTGGTGTTCTGTTATTACTTCCAACAATCGTGACAAGTGCGGTCCGAATCGGTTTATAACCTGATATTGAGTTATTTCATCATGAATAAAGAGAGAATGACAGAGAAAAAATCCGAGAGCAGCAAAGCAGTAAACGAACGAGTAATAGAGTGATTTCAAGAAACGGACGGGCAGATGGACATTTCTATATCGGCTATAAGTATAACGACTACACTGGTCCCAACATGTACGCAAAATTTCATAAAAATCGGTCCAGATTTAGATATACTTACAAATATATATCTTTCATTCAATATAGACTTTTAAGGCTGTAGTAGCCACAATTTAGGTCATATCTTAAGAAAAATCTTGCAAATGGAATATCGATTCGATATTTTAATAGGTATTTTAAATGAAAGTATGGCTAGATTTCGACATAGGTTCTATGAACTAAAAGTAGGTGTTGTAGGGTATAATATAGTCGGCTCCGCCAGAATTTTGCCTTTCGTCACTGGTTTTCTTTACAAATAAAAGTTTTACAAAATTGTGTAACAATTTTGTTTTTTGCCAACATTTTTACAAAATTTTTCTTAAAAATTTTGTTAAAAACATATTTTCACAAATATTTTTTTTTAGAAAATGTTTTAAAAATTGTATTTTTATAGAAAATTTTGTTAAAATTTAATATGTACAAACATTTTTGACGTTTATTGGTCTACGAATTAAAGTTTGGATGTAAGATGTACCCCATTCTTAAAATACTTTATTTCAGCCCGATATTCTCATGATGTCTGATTAAGGGGTGTTTTCGGTGTTGAGTTGGTCCCCCAGACACCTGGCCCTGAAAAAAAATCAGCATCGTGCTCTTCTCTCAAATACCATTTATTTAAACCCAATATTGTCATTGGTTTAAGGGAAGTTTACAGGATGACGCTTCCCCCAAACACATGGCCCCCTTTTCCCATAGAAAATTGGTCCCGAAAGTAGGTATGAATTCTTGCTCTACTCACCAATACCTTTCATTTAAGCCCCACATTGCCATGGTAGGTAAATATGCCCGATAAAAGGGTGTTTTGGGGATTGGGGTGGTCCCCCAAACACTAAGCCTTGAAAATATATCACCAACGTGCTCTATTCTCATATATTCATATATCATTTATTTGAACACCATATTGCCATTGGTATCAAATTGGATATCAAATTCGTTTTCTAATCTCAAATACCATTCATTTAAACCCCTTATGGCAATAGCCAGCATATATGTCCGTTTTGGGGTATGGGCCCTAAAAAACTATGAATATCGAACTCCACTGTCTTGGCTGTTCACTGTCCTATTTGGGGGTTGTTATGATGGTGGGGCGTCACCTAGACCGTTGGTCCCAAATATTGATATCAAATTCATGGTCTACTCCCATTTGAGCTCCATTTTTTCATTGCCGGCAAAGATGACCGTTTTGGGGGGTGTTTTGGTGACTTGGCCCTGAAAATATATATCAGATTCGTATTCTACTCTAAAATACTGTTTATTACAGCCCCTTATTGGAATGGTCAGCAAATACGACCTATATGGGTGGTGTTATGGGGGTGGGGTGGCCTCATACACACTTTTTCCCGAATTTAATATCAGATTCGTGCTTTACACCCAAAGACGTCTCATTTGAGCCCCATATTGCTATTGTAGTAAATTTGTCCTCTTTGGGGGTTGTTTTTGGAAAGGGGCGGCCCCTCATACATTTGGCTCCACATTTGGATATCAGGTTCGTATTTAACACTTAAATACCTTTTATTTGAGCCCCATATTGCCATGATCAGTAAGAAAGTTCTGTTTGGGGGGTGTTTTGAGGAAGGGGTACACCCCCATAAACTTGGTTCCACATTTGGATACCAAATTCGTATTCTACTCGCAAATACGTCTCATTTGAGTCCCATATTGTCAAGGTCGGTAAATATGTCCGATTTAGGGGTGTTTTGGGGGTTGGGGTGGTCCCCAAACACGCAGTCCGACAATTGGATATCAGATACGTTTTGTTATCTTAAATAACTTTCATTTGAGTCCCATATTGTCATGATTGGTCTATATATATACATTTGGTAGGTTTTGGGGGGTGGGGCCTTCCCCCTAGGTACCCCATCCGAAATTTGGATGCCAAATTTTTATTTTTAGGTTACTATAAGAGAGCACATGAAATGTCGCTTAAATCGCACCACCCGTTACCAAGATCTGGCGTTTCTGAAAATTAGGGTAAGGGGAGGGTCCGCTCCTCCTTCAGATATCAAAAAATGTAGTACCCTATTTTCACCACGGGATCATTATGCACCATCTGTGAAAATTTCAAGAGTCTATAAGGAACACACAAACACAAATTGATTTTTATATATATAAGATTTTGTCAAAATTTAGTTTTTATAGAAATTGTTGTTAACATTTCTTAAATAAAAAAATAAAACTTTTAAATGTTATAAACTAGGGACAAATTTTTCTGCAAAAATTAAAAAAAAATTTAAAACATTTTTAGAATTTTATCTTAAAAAGAAAACAATTGAAAAAGTGTCATGTTCGGCCGGGCCGAATCTTATATACTCTTAACCATGGATCGCATATTTCGAGTTCTTTTACCGGAATTTCTTTTTGGGCAAACAGAGGATAAAAGAAAAAAAAAATGCTATGCAATTGGAGCTATATCAAGTAACGGTTCGATTCGGATTATGGTTGGAGACCGCCAATTCGAATAAGAATTGCGCCCTTAAGGGGCTCAAGAAGTAAAATCAGGAGATCGGTTTATATGGGAGCTGTATCTGTCGATAGACCGATTTAGACCGTAGTAGACAGGTGTGTAAAAGTTCTTGGGAGAAGCCGTTGTACATTTCAGCCACATTAGATAATA
The DNA here is from genome assembly GCF_963082655.1 of Stomoxys calcitrans. NCBI lineage: Eukaryota > Metazoa > Arthropoda > Insecta > Diptera > Muscidae > Stomoxys > Stomoxys calcitrans. The sequence goes on from NC_081552.1 coordinate 42,353,553, forward strand.
ATTGCGCCCTCTAGAGGCTCAAGAAGTCAAGATCCCAGATCGATTTTTATTACAGCTATTGGGTTGCCCAAAAAGTAATTGCGGATTTTTTAAAAGAAAGTAAATGTATTTTTAATAAAACTTAGAATGAACTTTAATCAAATATACTTTTTTTACACTTTTTTCTAAAGCAAGCTAAAAGTAACAGCTGATAACTGACAGAAGAAAGAATGCAATTACAGAGTGACAAGCTGTGAAAAAATTTGTCAACGCCGACTATATGAAAAAACCGCAATTACTTTTGGGCAACCCAATATATTAGGTTATGGAACGATTTGAACTATGTTTTGCACAGTTATTGGAAGTCAAAAGTAAACATGTCATGCAAATTTTCAGCCAAATTGGATAAGAATTGCACCTTCTTGTGGCTCAAGAAGTCAAGATCCGAAATCGGTTCATATGGCAGCTATATCAGGTTATGGACCGATAAAACAATACTTGGCACAATTAATGAAAGTCGTAAGAAACCACGTCATGCAAAATTTCAGCCAAATCGGATGAGAGTTGCGCCGTCTAGAGGCTCAAGAATTCACGATCTAAGATCGGTTTATATGACAGCAATATTAGGCTATGAACCGATTTGAACTACTCTTAGAAAAGTTGTTGGAATTCACAACAAAATACCTCATGCTAAATTTTAGCCCAATCAGATAAGAATTGGGCCCTCTGGTGGCTCAAGAAGTCAAAATCCATAATCGGTTATATGACAGCTATATCAAAACATGGACCGATATGGCCCATTCACAAACCCAACCGGCCTGCACTAATTAGAAGTATTTGTGCAAAATTTCAAGTGGTTAGCTTTACTCCTCCGAAAGTTAGGGTGCTTTCGACAGACAGACAGACGAACAGACATGGCTAGATTGACTCAAAATGTCATGGCGATCAAGAATATATAAACTTTATGGGGTCTTAGGCGAATATTTCGAGTAGTTACAAAGGGAATGACGAAATTAGTATACCTTCGTTCCATGGTGGAGGGTATAAAAAATAATTGATTTAAAAAAAAAAATAATTTTTAAAGAAAATTAAATTATCAAAAATTAAACTTTACCATTTTTCTTTTATAAAAATCCTTATACATTAATTATGATACAAAAACTAATCTGACTTGACTTCAAAATTTCTATTCTAAATATTTGAAAAACTTAATTATTTATTAAAATAATTAAGTTTTTCAAATATTTACAATAGAAATTTTGAAGTCAAGTCAGATAAGTTTTTGTATCATAAAATTAAATTTTTTATCAATTTTTGAAAAGCAAAATTTTCGAATTTTTTTTTAATAAACAATATTTTGACAAAAGAGAGAACAAAACAAAATTAAGTTTTCTGTAGAAAAATATGTAACAAAAATTTTTTTGCCAAAATTTTCATCAGCAGTAAATATTTGACCAAATTTTCTATGAAAACAGAATTTTGTCAATATTTACTGCTAAATTAACATATTGTATTTTTTTTTTTTTTGAAAACATGAAATGAGGCCACCGTAGTGCAGAGGTTAGCATGTCCGCCTTTGACGCAGAACGGCTGGGTTTGAATCCTGGCGAGAACATCAGAAAAAATGTTTAGCGGTGGTTATCCTCTCCTACTGCTGGTGTCTTCTGTGAGGTACTTTGCCATGTAAAAACATCTCCCCAAAGAAGTGTCGCTCTGCGGCACACCGTTCGGACTCGGTTACAAAAAGGAGGTCTTTTATCATTCAGTTTAAACTTGAAAACTTGAATCGGACAGCACTCATTGATGTGTGAGAAGTTTGCCCCAGTTTCTTAATGGAATGTTCATGGGTAAATTTGCATTTTTGCATTCGAAAACCAGGCTTTATTGGCAACCCTAGTCATATGAGATCACTTGCGTCAGTGTTAAATGATTAGCATTTCGGGTTTTCATTCATTCACTCAAGTGGTGAACGGCTAGCGAAGCGCATGCAAAAGCATTTCAAACGGTTCGTGTCGTTATTCTAGATTTGTCACAAGAAAACGCCTATCAGTGTTTTGGAAAATAAATAACACAAAAAAAAACAACAACAAGAATTAAACAAAATTTATATTTATAAACAAAAACCCACTGTGAACTAATTTCCATATTAAGCTCTCGTTTCATTTCGTTGTTTATTAAATTATAATAAAAAGTAGAACAAAAAAAAAAAAAACATTCAAAACGGGTCAAATACTAAGTTTATTTTCTAATCAAATAGCATTTAAGATACTGTTTTCAAAACGGCTTATAAAGGAAAGCAGATTCTTCAATTCGTGGCCCATAACACGCCTACTGCCCATCATCAATTTAGGAAAAGCCATAAGAACTTGTCACACCCCTACTCCTACCAGCACCACCCCCACCAACATCATGCCAGAAATCCAACAAAACGATGACCAATTAATCTTAAGAAGAAGTCCCCGCCTTGACAGCAAATATTCCGAATATTCCTATGGCATTTGTCCTGCCTATTGTGATTGTGAATTTCCCAAATCAAGCCTATATGCTGGCTATAGAGGTCCCATTTCGGATTTGGTCAAATGCCGTTGTGGCGAAGAGGATATTGGCAATCATTCCATAAAATGGCATTGGCATAAGTGCCCAGAATCGGATATACTACTCGATGAAAATAAAGATTCTTATGACTGCACATTCCATCCCATCTATTCACATGGCACAGCCATTGTAAGAGGTGAACAGCCATTGGCTGCAGACATGATGCATTTTTGGGAAATACGTGTACTGACGCCATTGTCGGGAACCGATGTGGTAAGTAGAAAGATGCATTTCAAAGTGCTATTTAAAAATTATTCATAAGTTTTTGAGAGATGTGGGTAAAAATAGATCTGATTGAATTTAGATTTTGAATATAGAAAATGTATATGCTGTCGAAAGTTGTGGAATCTGGAGCAGAAAAATAAAATAAAAAAAAAACAAAAATTATGAAAATATTGATTGACATTTCTAGGAAAAAATATTGAAAAAAAAATATTTGAATAATAGCACACACTTGCTCAACTTTTATAAGTTCTTTGCTATGCTTTTCTTTGAATAGAAAGCATAGAATATGATCCCTAGCTGGAAGTTGTTCGAAAAATCTCGAAAAGAAAAAATGATCTATAAAGTCTGATACTTTATTCACATTTTCGCGATATTTGGATTTTAAAGCAAAAAAAAAAAAAAACTTGCTGATTTCATTCAGTAGAGCATTCCCTTATTACTTATGGCAATATTTTAATAAAATTGTTTTTTTCATAACGTTTTAAAAAGTACTCTTAAAAAAAATATTTTTTCAACGGTTAATAACGTTCATAATACCAGCCATAACAAATAAAAGCGTGCTAAGTTTGGCCGGGCCGAATTTTGGGAACCCGCTAAAAATGTATACACAATAAATTTAGTTGAACAAAAATTACAGCTTGTAAGAGCTAAAGAAGTCAAATCGGGAGATCGATTTATATAGGAGCTATATCAGGTTTGTAAACCGATTCGGACCCTACTTGGCACAGCTGTTGGAAGTCATAACAGAACACCACATGCAAAATTTCAGTCAAATCGGACAAAAATTGCGGCTTAAGAAGTCAAATCGGCAGATCGGCTTGTATGGGAGCTATATGAGGTTATACGCAGATTTAAACCGTACTTGGCACAGTTGTTGGAAGTCAAAATAGAACTCCATGTGCAAAATTTCAGCCAAATCGGACAAAAATTGTGGCTTCCAGCGGCTCAAGAAGTCAAATCGGGAGATCGGTTTATATGGGAGCTATATTTTAATCTGAATCGATATGGCCCATTTGCAATACCCAACAACCTACATCAATATTAAGTATCTGTGCAGCAAAATTTCAAGCGTCTTGCTTTACGCGTTCGACCGCTAACGTAATTTCGACAGACGGACGGACGGAGATGATGAGCCAAATTTCGGCGACATCGGACAATAAATGCGCCTTTTATGGGCCCAAAACCTTAAATCGAGAGATCGGCCTATATGGCAGCTATATTCAAATCTTGACCGATCTGGACCAAATTGCAGAAAGGTTTCGAAGAGCCTAACGTAAATCACTTTCCCAAATTTCGGCGAATTCGGATAATAAATGCACCTTTTATGGGCCCAAAACCTTAAATCGAGAGATCGGCCTATATGGCAGCTATATCCAAATCTGGATCGATCTGAGCCAAATTAAAGAGGAACATTAAGAGGCCTAACACAACTCACTGTCCAAAATTTCGGCGAAATCAGACAATAAATGAGCCTTTTATGGGCCCAAATTGAAGAATGATGTCGGTTGGCCTAACACAATTCACTGTCCCAAATTTCAGCAAAGGCGGATGTGGCTTTTATAAACCTAAGACCCTAAATCGGTGGATCGGTCTATATGGAGTCTATATCAAGATATAGTCCGATATAGTCCATCTTCGAACTTAACCTGCTTATGGACAAAAAAAGAATCTGTGCAAAGTTTCAGCTCAATATCTCTATTTTTAAAGACTGTAGCGTGATTTCAACAGACAGACGGACGGACATTGCAAGATCGTCTTAGATTTTTACGACGATCAAGAATATATATACTTTATAGCGTCTGAAATAAATATTTCGATGTGTTGCAAACGGAATAACAAAATGACTAAACCCCCATCCATTTAAACCCCTTATTGACATTGGCCTCAGAATAGAATACGAATAAGGTATTGAAAATTGGGTCCATGTACCCAGGGAGTCGCCCTAACCCCAAGATGTCTAAAAACAGAAAAATTGGTCGTCCAAATCAATATGGGTCTTAAATGAGAGGTATTCGGGAGTAGATTACAAATCTGGCATACAAAATCGGATCGAAGTGTAGGGGGTCACCCCACCGCCTAAAAACTCCCCAAATGGGCTTATGACCCATCATGTTCCTTAGAATCAAAAAAAGGAAACATAGGTTATATAATTTTTAGATATCGGATGGTGGCTGACCCTCCCCCCTAAACCAAAAACGCCACCTAAAACCAAAAGGGGACTGATGGGTACAATATGGGTATCAAATGAGTGGTATTGGAGACTAGAAAATGAATATAAGTTTTGAGTACCCAGCGAGCCGCCTCAACCCAAAAACTACTCTAAACAGAAATATTCTACGTTCCTATCAATATGGGACTCAAATGAAAAGTATCCGGCAGTAGATTACAAATATGGCATAAACAATTAGATCCAAGTATTGGGAGGTCGCCACACCCCCAACGACCCCCAAATGGGCATATCAGCCGACCATGGCTATATAGGATTCAAATGAAAGATATTTGGGAGTAGATTAAAAATATGACATTAAAATTTGTGTTCAAGTCAAGGTGGCTCTTTTCGTCGTAAATACACGTCTAATAGATTAATTGACCCATTATGGCAATATGGGACTCACATGAAAGATATTTGAGAGTAGAAAACGAATTTGATATCCAATTTTGGGGGTACGCCCTTAATCACCCCTTAAACCCACTAAAGCAATATGGAGCTCAAATCAATGGTATTTGGAAGTAAAGAACGAATTTTATATCTATTTTCAGGTGCCGGTGGCCTTCCCAGCCCCAAAACACCCTCTAAACGGTTCATACTTACTAAAAATGGGGTTTAAAGTAAAGGGATTTGGGAGTGGACATGAATTTGATGTCCATATTTGAGTGGAAATGTCTCCCCTAAAAAGCAGTTCTCATTATCCTAATTTCAAAAATACCAGATCTCGGAGATTGGTAATGCTGCGATTAATTCGAAATTTGTTGCACTCTCACAATCACCAAAAAAAACATGGTTTCTATTTATTGGGGACAGGTGCCGCGGGGACAGCCCAAAACCCGCCAAATGGATATATAGACCAATCACGACAATATAGAGCCATGTGCTTGGGGAGCCGTCCCACCCTAAAATTCCTCCCTATTATATAAAAGCTTTTTGGGGTGGAAATTTATTGATTTTCGGGAAATTAATATTAATTTTCGGGACAAAGACCCCCAGGGTCTACCCTCCCTTCAAACACAACTTATTTACTGATCATGCCATTATGGGGCTCATACGGGGCCTTTTTTTAGCCGAGTCCGTACGATGTGCCGCTGTGCGACATCTCTTTGGGGAGAATTTTTTACATGAAATTTTGCATTCGAACACAGACGTTCAGCGTCATAGGCGGACATAGGCTACAGTAGCACGATATCCACATTCAGGGTGAAGTGTCCCCATCCTAACTAGATATTAGAGAGTTAAAGAAGGCGCAGCGGAGCGAGCCCTGTCCAGCTAGTTTTCCCTAAAAAAAAAATGTTGACAAAATCTTCTTAAAACATGCAAACATTGTTTATTAAATTTTCTAAGAAAACAAAATTTTGAAAAAATTTTTTATTAAAACCATATTTTGACAATATAAATAATATATTGTTTACAGCTATATTTTCCTTCAAAACTAATTTCTTTTACACAACATTTTAAGAAAATGTTTTACATAAACTTCACACAATATTCCATAAAAAAATTAACAAAAATGGTCTACAAATCAAAATTTTATGAAATTTTCTATAGAAACTTTAATGAAATATTTTACAAAAGCCAAATTTTTAGATTATTTTCTATCAACACATAATTTTGATACAATCTTATATATAAAATTGATTTGTGTTGGTTTGATTGTTTGTTTGTGTGTTGCGTTTAGACTAAAGAATGGATACTTTATTTTTATGCCATCCACAATAGGATGAGGGTATACAAACTTTGTCATTACGTTTGTAACCCATCGAAATATTGGTCTAAGACCCCATAAAGTATATATATTCTTCATCGCCGTGACATTTTAAGTCGATTTAGCCATGTCCGTACGTCTGTGGAAATTACACTTACTTTCGAATTAGTAAAGCTGGTGCTTGAAATTTTACACAACTACTTCATATTAGTATAGGTCGGTTGGGATTGTAAATGGGCCATATCAGTCTATATTTAGGTATAGTTCCCATATAATCCGATCTCCCGATAATACTTCTCGAGCCTCTAGAAAGCGCAATTCTTACCCGATTTGGATGTAATTTTGCACAACAACTTTTCCTATGACCTTCAACATCGTGTCAAGTATGATCCGAATTGGTTCAAAACCTGATATAGCTCCCATAAGTAAAATCTCCCGATTTTACTTCTTGAGCCTTTAGAGGGCATAACTCTTATCCTAAATTTTGCACAGTGACTTTTCCTATGACTCCTAATATACGAGCTAAGTATGTTCCGAATTGGTCCAAAACCTGATATAACTCCCATACAAACCAATGAGCCTCTAGAGAGCATAATTCTTATCCGATTTGCCTGAACTTCGCAAAGTGAATTTTGCTGTGATTTCTAATGTGCGTGCCAAGTATAGTGCCGAATCGGTTCAAAACCTCATATGGCTCCCTTATAAACCGATCTCCCGATTTTACTTCTTAAGCCTCTAGGGGGCATAGTTCTTATTTGATTTGGCTGAAATTTTGGACAGTGACTTCTACTATGACCTCTTATATACGTGAGAAGTATGTTCCGAATCGGTCCAAAACCTGATATAGCTCCCATACAAACCGATCTCATGATTATAATCCTTGAGCCTCTAGAGGGCTTAATTCTTATCCGATTTTGATGAAAATTTGCACAGTGATTTTTCCCATGCGTTTCAAGTATGGTCTGAATCGGTCCATAACTAGATGTAACTCCTATATAAACCGATCTCTAGATTTTACTTCTTGAGTTTAATTCTGATCCGATTTTGTGAAAATTTGCACTGTGACTTTTCCTATAACATTTAATAAACATGACAAGTATGTTCCGAATCGGTCCAAAATCTGATATAGCTCCCATATAAAGCGATCTCCCGATTATTTTTCTTGAACCGATTTAGCTGACAACTTTCTCCACTCTATGGAAGTTTCCTTTCATTTATTTAAAACACTTATCACGCACTTTGTTGATGATTTATTGGGACAACGCTTCTTATCTTTGATAGAACTATCTAGTCCACTTGAAGTCACCAATACTGCTTGGTATTGTTTATCAATGCAGTTAAATAAGCGAAGAACAAACCCTTGTTAAATCTATAAATAAACACTTGTCAACTTGTATACTTATTGTCTATATTTATAATTATAAAAGGCAACAGTAAAACCTGTTTCTACACACTCCACCATTGGATGCGGGTATACAAATTTCGTCATTCTGTTTGTAACTCCTCGAAATATTCGTCTGGGTCCCATAAAGTATATATATATTCTTGATCGTCATGACATTTTAACTCGATCTAGCCATGTCCGTGCGCCTATCTGTCGAAAGCATGCTAACTTTCGAAGGAGTAAAGCTAGCCGCTTGAAATATTGCAAAAATACTTCTAATTTGTGTAGGTCGATTGGGATTGTAAATGGGCCATATCGGTCCATGTTTTGATATAGCTGCCATATAAACCTATCTTGGATATTGACTTTTTGAGCCACTAGAGGGAGCAATTCTTATCCGATTTGGCTGAAATTTTGCATGAGATGTTTTGTTATGATTTGCAATAACTGTGCTAAGTGTGGTTCAAACCGGTCTATAACCTCATATAGCTGCCATATAAACCGAACTGCGACCTTGACTTCTTGTGCCACTAGAGGGCGCAATTCTTATCCGATTTGGCTGAAATTTTGTACTACGGCTTCTTCCATGACCTCCAACATATGGTATGAATCGGGCTATAGCCTGATACAGCTCCCCTATTGACCGATCTCCCCAATTTACTACTTGAGCCTCTAAAGGGCTCAATTCTTATTCGATTTGGCTGAAATTTTACACTAAGTCTTCCTCTGTGGTCTCCAACATTCAATTGAATTAGCATAGCAATTCGTTTCCTTTTTCCTTTGTTTGTCTAAAAAGAGATACCGGGAAAGAATTCGACAAATGCCATCCATGGTGGAGGGTATATAAGCTTCGGCCCGACCGAACTTGGCACGCTTTTACTTGTTTTTTTTTTTCCAAAAACCTATTGATTTTGTTTTTTTTTCATATCTATTTGATGTGTTTGAACACATTTCAATAACAAAGGGATACAACTAAAGTGTAATTTTTATTTAGCAGCAAAATCAAACCAGCATGATGAGCATCTTGACTTAAAAGATAAGAGGTATTAAAAATATCTCAAAATTATTTTTATTTCTCTTTCTAAAGACAATGTAACGACTTGATAATTAACAAGTAAAAAGGCGTTAAGTTCGGTCGGGCCTAACATTGGATACCCACCACCTCGGGTATATATGTAAACCACCTTTCATCAAAATCCGGTGAAAATTGCATACCTTATGTCCCATAGCAGTTATATGGAAATATGATCCGATTTGGACCAAATACTAATAAGTACAAGTCATTGTTTAAAATTGTTAACAAAATATTGGTCTTTTTAGTAGCTATATCTAAAAATAAACCGATCTGAACCATATACAACATGGATGTCGAAAAGTCTAATAAAAGTCAATGTGTCAAATTTCAGTTAAATCGGAATATAAATGCGTCTTTTTTGGGACCAAGACTTTAAATCGAGGTATCGGTCTATATGGCAGCTATATCCAAATCTTGATCGATTTGAGTGAAATTGAAGAAGGATGTCGAAGGGCCCAACACAACTCATTGTCCCAAATTGCGGCGACATCGGATAATAAATGCGCTAAGACTAAGACCCTAAATCGGAGGATCGGTCTATATGACAGCTATATCCAAATCTTGACCGATCTGTGCCATAATGCATAACTATGTCATGGGGTTTAACCTAACTCAATGTCCCAAATTTCGGTGACATCGGACAATAAATGCGCCTTTTTCTGGGCTTAAGACCCTAAATCGGAGGATCGGTCTATATGACAGCTATATCTAAATCTGGACCGATCTGAGCCAAATTGACGAAGGATGTCAAAGAGCCAAATTTCGGCGACAATAAATGGACCATTTATGGGCAAAAACCTTAAATCGAGAGATCGGTCTATATTGCAGATACATCCAAATCTGAACCGATCTGAGCCAAATTGACGAAGGATGTCGAGGAGCCTAACATAACTCACTGTCTTAAATTTTAGTAAAATCGGATAATAAATGTGGCTTTTATGGGCCTTAGACCCCTAAATCGGAAGATCGGTCCATATGGCAGCTATATCCAAATCTCACTGTCCCAAATTTCAGCAAAATCGGATAATAAATGTGACTTTTATGGGCCAAAGACCCTAAATCGGCGGATCGGTCTATATGGCGCCTATATCCAAATCTAAACCGATCTGGGCCAAATTGGCGAAGAATGTCGAAGGGCCTAACACAACTCACTGTCTCAAATTTCAGCAAAATCGGATAATAAATGTGACTTTTATGGGCCAAAGACCCTAAATCGGCGGATCGGTCTATATGGAGTCTATATCAAGATATAGTCCGATATAGCTCATCATCGAACCTAACTTGCTTAGGGACAAAAAAAGACTCTGTGCAAAATTTCAGCTCAATATCTCTATTTTTGAAGACTGTACCGTGATTTCAATAGACAGACGGACAGACGGACGGACATGTCTAGATCGTCTTAGATTTTTACGCTGATCAAGAATATATACGTTATAGGGCCGGAAATGGATATTTCGATGTGTTGCAAACGGGATGTAGGTCAATTAGAAATGTCTTTCTTTCTACCAAAATTTCTCATAAATAAAAACTAAGGTGTTATCTTTAAAATTCTATATAAATTAAGTAAAAAAAAAAAAAATAGAGAATAATGTCACTCATACAATGACTGTCATGATTTCATAATGCAACATCTCTTATGCCACACAAAGGTCAGACAGACAATGAATGCATTAAAAAATGAGCCTAGCAACAAATGCATTTTTTTCTGAGACCAATCAGTCTTTGTTAAAATGGCCTTTGTTGGATCTTAATAAATGAAATGAATTCAAATAAAATGAGATTCGCTTTAAGAATAAACAAGTAAAAGCGAGCTAATTTTGGCCGAGCCGAATCTTGGAAACCAACCACCATGGATTCTGCTAAAAATTTATAAAAAATAAATTTAGTTGAATGGCATAATTTTATTCTACATACCAAAACTTCTGTCAAACCAGCAAAAATTAAAGCTTCTAGGAAGCGAATAAGGATAATCGAGAAACCGGTTTATATGGGAGCTATACAAGGTTAAAGACCGATTTGGACAGTTGTTGTTGTCATAACAGAACACTATGTGCAAAAATTCAGCCAAATCGGTCAAAAATTGCGGCTTTCAGGGGCTAAAGAAGTCATATCAGGAGATCGGTTATATCGGAGCTATATCAGGTTATAAACCGATTTGGACCGTACTTGATACTGTTGTTGAAAGTCATAATAGAACCACTATGAGCACAATTTCAGCTAAATCGAACAAAAAAGTTCGCTCAAGAAGTCAAATCGGGAGATCGGTTTATATGGGATCTATATCAGATTATAGACAGATTTGGACCGTAACTGATACAGTTGTTGAGAGTCATAACAGAACACTATGTGAAAAAATTCGGCCAAATCGACCAAAAGTTGCGGCTTCCAGGGGCTAAAGATGTCAAATAGCGAGATCGGTTAATATAGGAGCTATATCAGGTTAAAAACTGTGAAAAAATTTGTCAACGCCGACTATATGAAAAATCCGCAATTACTTTTTGGGCAACCCAATATATCTAAATCTGATATTATGATGAAATTTTGCACACACGTTGGGATGGCAGATGAAAAACCTCGCGCAAAATTTTGTAAATATCGGATCAAAATTGAAGCTACTACAGCCTTAAAAAATCAAATCGGATAAAAGATATATAGGTTAGCTATATCTAAATTTGTACCATTTTTTTCGTCCTTGGTCCAAACAAGTGAAATTTTGTGACAATCAGACAACAAATACGGCCTGTACCTTGATTACAACAATACGTACGCACATAGCTAAATCTAACCAGGAAGTGATTCTAAGCCGATCGCAATACTTATCAATGGGCTTAGTTCTACTCCTTCTTAGCGTTGCAAACAAATGTACATAGTTATAAAACCCTGTACCACAGTGATGGTGTAGGGTATAAACAAAATCTAATCAAATTAGTCTCAATTTAAATACTATGTGTCATTTTGCAAAAGTCGTCTTCCTACTAGACGCACTTCGGTCAACGCTAGTCATTGATAAGGAAAATTCATTTGCAGGAAATACATGCGCTTTGCTTATACACATTCTTACGTGCTCTAGAAAAGTGTAAAGTAAACGAATGTGGGCCAACGGTCAACATAAATAATAACAAAAAGGAAAATTCAGTGTAGAGAACGAAACATGTAACGATTAATGATGAAGCAGTGAGATTTTATCAATTATGGGTTGAGTGTTACGAAAGTAACAATTAATAGCATAAGGAAAATCAAAATATAAATAACAAGTAAAAGCGTGCTAAGTTCGGCCGGGCCGAATCTTATATACCCTCCACCATGGTTCGCATTTGTCGAGTTCTTTTCCCGGCATCTCTTCTTAGGCAAAAAAGGATATAAGAAAAGATTTGCTCAGCTATTAGAGCGATATCAAGATATGGTCCGGTTCGGACCACAATTAAATTATATGTTGGAGACCTGTGTAAAATGGCAGCCAATTCGAATAAGAATTACGCCCTTTGGGGGCTCAAGAAGTAGAATAGAGAGATCGATTTATATGGGAGCTGTATCGTGCAATAGACCGATTCAGACCATAATAAACACGTTTGTTGATGGTCATGAGAGGACCCGTCGTACAAAATTTCAGGCATATCGGATAATAATTGCGACCTCTAGGGATCAAGAAGTCAAGATCCCAGATCGGTTTATATGACAGCTTTATCAGGTTATGGACCGATTTGAACGTTATTTGACATAGTTGTTGAAAGTAAGAATAAAATACGTCATGCAAAATTTCAGCCAAATCGGATAGGAATTGGGCCCTCTAGAAGCTCAAGAAGTCAAATCCCCAGATCTGTTTATATGACAGCTATATCAGGTTATGGACCGATTTGAACCATACTTGGCACAGTTGTTGGATGTCATAACGGAATACTTCGTGCAAAAACTCATTCAAATCGGATAAGAATTGTGCCCTCTAGAGGCTCAAGAAGTCAAGACCCAAGATCGGTTTATATGGCAGCTATATCAGGTTATAGACCGATTTGAACCATACGTGGCACAGTTGTTGGGTATCATAACAAAACACGTCGTGCAAAATTCCATTCCAATCGGATAAGAATTGTGCCCTCTAGAGGCTCAAGAAGTCAAGACCCAAGATCGGTTTATATGGCAGCTATATCAGGTTATAGACCGATTTGAACCATACGTGGCACAGTTGTTGGGTATCATAACAAAACACGTCGTGCAAAATTTAATTCCAATCGGATAAGAATTGCGCCCTCTAGAGGCTCAAGAAGTCAAGACCCAAGATCGGTTTATATGGCAGCTATATCAGGTTATGGACCGATTTGAACCATACTTGGCACAGTTGTTGAATATCATAACAAAACACGTTGTGCAAAATTTCATTCCAATCGGATAAGAATTGCGCACTCTAGAGGCTCAAGAAGACAAGACCCAAGATCGGTTTATATGGCAGCTATATCAAAACATGGAGCGATATGGCCCATTTGCAATACCAACCGACCTACACTAATAAGAAGTATTTGTGCAAAATTTCAAGCGGCTAGCTTTACTCCTTCGGAAGTTAGCGTGCTTTCGACAGACGGACGGACGGACGGACAGACGGACGGACATGGCTAGATCGACATAAAATGCCGCGACGATCAAGAATATATATACTTTATGAAAGAAAGAAATGCTCCCTCTAACTCAAAAAAAATTATTCGTTTGACATAATTTTTCATTTAATTTATAAATTAATTTAACGTCAAACGTTTAAAATGGATTGTGCATAGAGAAGGGTTCAATTTGATGTTGCAACATAATTCAAATTCAAACGAACTATAAGCTGATGTCTTTATATTTGGATTTATTTCGATGTTATGATATACAATTATATTAAAAGCCTTCAATTTTCGTGCGACACCATTATGGTTTCGTATTATAATCTGTTGTATTCGTTATGCTATAAATAAAATAAACAAGTAAAAAGGCCGAGCCGAACTTTGGATACGCACCACCTCGGGTATATATGTAAACCACCTTCCATCATAATCCATTGAAAATGCATAATTTATGCCCCTAAAGCAGCTATATCGAAATATGGATCGTATGGACCAAATTCGGCATGGACATTGCGTGGTCTAATAAGTACAGGTCATTGTTAAATTTCGTAGAACAAAATATTAGTCTTTTTAGTAGCTATATCCAAATATAGACCGATCTGAACCATATACGACACGGATGTCCAAAAACCTAACATAAGTCACTGTGTCAAATGTGTCATTTATGGGGACAGGACTTTAAATCGAGAGATCAGGCTATACGGCAGCTATATCCAAATCTGAAACGATCTGGGCCAAATTGAAGAGGGATGCCGAAGGGTCTAACACATTTCACTGTCCCAAATTTCGGCGAAATCGGACAATAAGTGCACATTTTTAGGCCCAACACAACTCACTGCCCCAAATTTCAGCAAAATCGAACAATAAATGCGCTTATTATGGGCCCAAGACCTTAAATCGGCGGATCGATCTATATGGCAGCTCTATCCACATCTGAACCGATCAGGGCCAAATTAAACGAGGATGTCGAGTAGCCTAGCACAGCTCACTATTCCAAATTTCAGCAAAGTTGGATAATAATTGTGGCTTTTATGGGACTTAGACCTTAAAACTGCCTATGGATAAAAAAAGAGTATGTGCAGAGTTTCAGCTCAATATCTCTAGTTTTAAAGACTATAGCGTGATTTCAACAGACAGACTGTCGGACATGGCTAGATCGCCTTAGGATTTTACGACGATCAAGAATTTATATACTTTAGGGTCGGAAATGGATATTTCGATGTGTTGCAAACGGAATAACAAAATTAATATACTCCCAACTTTCGGTGGTGGAAAAAAATAGTTGTTGTTGTATTCGCAAATTTATCGCGTAAATGTTACCAAACACTGTATGTGCCTTAAAAATTCTTGTTGTGTTTTTTGTACCTGCCAGCCATTTCTGTGTTCCTCTAATGATTCTTCCCATTGGAAATTCCAGCATTTTTGTACCGAATCTCTAATATCTTTTTAGGGTGGGGACACTTCCATAATACCATATTCGTTTTCTGGTCTCCAATACCTTTCATTTGATACCCTTATTGTGCCCATTGGACCACTTTTAGATATGGGTGGCGTTTTTGATATCTAAAAATTATATAGCCTATGTTTCCTTCCAGACAAACGTACACAATCTATGAACATTTTAAGAAAATCGTTTCAGCCAAGTATCATATTGTCATAATGGGTTGAGGGGTGGCGTAACCCCTTATACTTCGATCTAACTTTGTATGCCAGATTCGAAATCTACTTCCGAATACCTTTCATTTGAGCTCCATATTGAAATGAACGTCCCATATGTCTGTTTGGGGGAGTTTTGGGGTTGGGGCGGCCCGATGGGTACTTAGACTTCGTTTAATACATATATTGTCCCGATCGGTCTACTTTGGATTTTGGGTTGCGTTTTTGGGGAGGGTCCGTCCCCCTTCCGAAAACGAAAAATTATATAGCCTATGTTTCCTTCCAGATCAACCTGCATAATCTGTGAAAATTTCAAGGTAATCGGTTCAGCCGTTTTTCAGTCTATACGGAACAAACAAACAAACCGACAAACAAACACACAAACTGAATTTTATATATATTTATTGGTATAATTCTACATACCAATCTTCTGTCAAACCAGCAAAAATTAAAGCTTCTAGGAAGCAAACAAGGATGATCCAAAGACCGGTTGACATGGGAGCAATATCAGGTTATAGACAAATTTGAACAGTATTTGGCACAGTTATTGGAAAACGTAACAGAACGCCACATGTAAAATTTCAGGCAAATCGGACCAATAATGCATCCAGAGGCTCAAAAAGTCAAATAGGGAGATCGGTTTATATGTGATCTATATCAGGTTATAGACCGATTTATACCGTACTTGACAAATTTGTTGAAAGTCATAACGGAAAGCTACGTGCAAAATTTCAGCCAAATCGGACTAAAATTGCTGCTTCCAGGGGGGTCAAGAAATCAAATCAGGAGGTCGGTATATATAAGGGCTATATCAGGTTATAGACCGATTCGGACCGTACTTAGCAGTGTTGTTGGAAGTCATAACAGGACACTACATGTAAAATTTCAGCCAAATCGGACAAAAATTGCAGCTTTCAGGGGCTCAAGCAGTCAAATCGGGTGATCGGTTTATATGGGAGCTATATCTAAATCAGAACCGATATGGCCCATTTGCAATCCCAAACGACCTTCATCAATACTAAGTATCTGTGCAAAATTTCAAGTGGCTAGCTTTACGCGTTCGACCCCTATCGTGATTTCGACAGACGGACGAACAGACATGGCTAGTTCGACTCAGAACGTTGAGATGATCAAATATATATATATATATATTTATATATATATATATATATATATATATATATATGTATATATATATATATATATATATATATATATATATATATATATATATATATATATATATATATATATATATATATATATATATATATATATATATATATTATGGGGTCTTAGACTAATATTTCGAGGTGTTACAAACGGAATGACTAGATGGGTATACCCCCATCCTATGGTGGTGGGTATAAAAAGAAAAAAATTATGTGTGTGAGAATGTGTCTACACCGGCGACGAGCACACAATTGCAATTATTTGCAAGCCTATGGATCTGCTTGGGATTATTTTCTTGTGTAAGTACAAAGTAATGAGCAATAGAGTGAGTATTCTTGCCAACCACTGGTCTATACGCTTTAATACTCCCCCTTTTTCTCTAGTAGGAGAGACACAAGAGAATAATTATTGGTCCAGTACACGAATAAATGTTTACGGTTAGCGAAGCACTTTTGCAATTAAAGAGTTTTTGGTTTTACAACAAAAGGAAGGTCGTTTTACCGTTGACGAAACTGCGAAAGGGTTAACGATAGATAAAGTTAGGTACGTTCAATAATATTACGTTTAAGGTTATCGTTTGATATGTTGAAGCGCAACGTTACATGGTTACAATAATAGCAAAACTTTTTGATAAAAATATTTTGTTTGTCGTAAAAACTTTCCCAAAGGTTTTATTTTTTTGTGTGTAAAGATTCAAGAAGTATAATCGGAAGATCTATTTATATGGAATCGAGATCAGGTTGTGAACCGTATTGGGCCATACTTGAAGGTCAAACCAAAACAATTCATGCAAAATTTTAGACAAATCCGATAATAATTGCGCGCTCTGTCGGCTCAAGGAGTCAAGATCCGAAATCAGTTTATATGAGAGCTATATCAGGTTATGAACCGATTTGGACCATACTTGGCACAGTTGTTGATGGTCAAACCGAAACACTTAATGCAAAACCTTCCACCGGCTCATGAAGTCAAGATCCAAAATCGGTTTATATGGGAGCTATATGAGGTTACGAACCGATTTGAGCCATACTTTGCACAGTTGCCGATGGTCGAACCAAAACACATCGTGCAAAATGACAGACAAATCGGATAATAATTGCGGCCTCTAGGGGCTCAAGAAGTCAAGATCCGAGATCGGTTTATATGGGAACTATATCAGATTGTGAACCGATTTAGACCATACTTGGCAGAGTTGGAATTCAGGAATTCAAAAATTTCAGCTAAATCAGATAAGAATTGCGCCCTCTATAGGCGCAAGAAGGCAAGATCCGATATCGGTTTATATAGCAGCTATAACAAAACATGCACCAATTTCGACGATTTACAATCCCAACCGACCTGCATTACTCCTTCGAAAGTTAGCGTGCTTGCGACAGACAGCGGGACGGACATGACTAAATCGACTAAGAATGTCAAGACAATTAAGAATATAAACACTTTGTTGGATCTCAGATCATTATTTCGATGTGTTACAAACGGAATGACGAAATTAGTATACCCCCATCCTATGGTGGAAGGTATAAAAATGAGTGCAAGATCCGTCTAGTGATGACTATTTGTTTTAGAGGAAAATCAAACAAGTACTCAAAGCATGATGATGATAAGGTTCATAATCTATGTCACTATCATTTAGCTTTCATGTGTAACATAAACGAATGACGTAAAATTATCAGAGCTTAATCAATGTAATCAAGGTTAGTAAGGGTTATATTAAATTTTTTTATACCCACCACCATAGGATAGGGGGTATATTCATTTAGTCATTCCCTTTGCAACTCATCGAAATATCCATTTCCGATCCTACCAAGTATATATATATCGGATCGTCATAAAATTCTAAGGTAATTTAACGATGTCTGTCCGTCTGTTGTACTCACTCTACAGCTTTCACAAATTGAGATATTGAACTGAAATTTGGCACAGATACGTCTGTTTGTTGCACGCAGGTTCTTCAATGGGACAAATCGGACCATGTTTGGATATAGCTGTATATAGACCGATCTGCCGATTAAGGGTTCAAAGCGCATAAAAGCTTTATTTATAACCCGATTTCGCTGAAAATTAACAGGGAGTTGCTTTAAGCCTCCTGACATCTGATCTAAATATAGTTCAGATCGCACTATATCTAGATATAGCTGTCATATAGACTGATCTGCGGATTAAGGGTCTGAAGCCCATAAAAACTTGATTTATAGCCCGATTTCGCTGAAATATGTAACGGTAAGTTGTTTTTAGCCTCCCGCCATCTGACCTATGGTGCAGATCGGACTTTATTTAGATATAGCTATCATATAGACCGATCTGCTTGTTAAGGTTCTAAAGCCCATAAAAGCTGCATTTATTATCCGATTTCGATGAAATTTGAAATAGTGAGTTGTTGTAAGCCTCCCGACATCCGACTGAAATATGGTTAACATCGGACGATATTTAGATATAACTGCAATATAGACCGTTCGGCCGGTTAAGGGTCTGAAGCCCATAAAAGCTTTATATATTTCCCGATTTCCCTGATTTTAAACAGCTAGTTTTTATACGCCTCCCGACATTCAACATTAATATAATAACATTTCGCTGAAATTTAAAATATTGAGTTATTTAAGTCTCCCGACATCAGACCATCAGTTCTGATAAGACAATATAGATATAACTGCCATATAGATCAATCTTCCAATTCATGGTCTTAATCCCATAAAAAGCAGATTTATTGCTTGAATTCGGCTTTGAATTTTATAAGAGTTCTCGGGACCTGAATAATAAAATAGGATGAATTATATACCCATGGTGGTGGGTATCCAAAGTTCGGCATGGCCGAACTTAACACGTTTTTATACCCACCCACCACCGAAGGATGGGGGTATATTCATTTTGTCATTCCGTTTGCAACACATCGAAATATCCATTTTCGACCCTATAAAGTATATATTCTTGATGAGCGTAAAAATCTAAGACGATCTAGGCATGTCCGTCCGTCTGTCTGTTGAAATCACGCTACAGTCTTTAAAAATAGAGGTATTGAGCTGAAATTTTGCACAGATTCTTTTTTGTCCATAAGCAGGTTAAGTTCGAAGATGGGCTATATCGGACTATATCTTGATATAGCCCCCATATAGACCGATCCGCCGATTTAGGGTCTTAGGCCCATAAAAGCCACATTTATTATCTGATTTTGCTGAAATTTGGGACAGTGAGTTGTCTTAGACCCTTCGACTTCCTCCGTTAAATTGGGCCAGATCGGTTCAGATTTGGATATAGCTGCCATATAGACCGTTCCTCCGGTTCAGGGTCTTAGGCCCACAAAAGCCACATTTATTATCCGATTTTGATGAAATTCGGGACAGTGAATTGTGTAAGGCCCACCGACATCCTTCGTTAATTTGGCTCAGATCGCTCCAGATTTGGATATAGCTGCCACAGTCTTTAAAAATAGAGATATTGAGCTGAAATTTTGCACAGATTCTTTTTTGTCCATTTGTCCATAAGCAGGTTAAGTTCGAAGATGGGCTATATCGGACTATATCTTGATATAGTCCCCATATAGACCGATCCGCCGATTTAGGGTCTTGGGCCCATAAAAGCCACATTTTTTATCCGATTTTCCTGAAATTTGGGACAGTGAGTTGTGTTAGGCACTTTGACATATTTCTTCAATTTGGTCCAGATCGGTTCAGATTTAGATATAGCTGCCATATAGACCGATATCTCGATTTAAAGTCTTGGCCCCATAAAAGGCGCATTTATAATCCGATATCACTGAAATTTGACACAGTGACTTATGTTCGGCTTTTCGACATCCGTGTCGTATATAGTTCAGATCGGTATGAGGTATATGAGTATAAGGTAAGAAATTTTCACCGAATTTTGATGAAAGGTGGTTTACATATATACCCGAGGTGGTGGGTATCCAAAGTTCGGCCCGGCCGAACTTAACGCCTTTTTACTTGTTACTTGTTGTCGTTGGCATTGGTTTACCCTTCTTTTCGTTCTACTGCCTTGCACCGTGCTCTGGTAAATCTCTATCTGCATTCTGCATTCGTCATCTTCTTTTGCTTCCCCTCTTTCCTAAGGCTATCACAATAGACCTAAGGTTTCAAAGTGAAGCAATTTGCACGAGGTTGCTAGACTTTTTTAACTGAACCTACCATGAACATAAATTTCTGGTTCATGCTGTTCATGCTCTACACTCCGATGCAGTTTGGGTCCCAGATTGTTATTAACGATTTCCTTGTATCCCTTGTGGGATTTTCAACATTTGTGAGGAATGGAAGTAACCCCCCTTGAATCCAATTTAAGTGTCAGTTACATGGGAATACAGCAAAATTACTTCTGCAGGAGTTACCTCGATGAGGATGAGACTGTTGAGCACTTGCTGTGTTCAGGTCCGGATCTGCAGGGACCTAGACTCTTTTTTCTGGCGGTCTGAATCGTTCTTTAACATAATATAGTTTCCATACAAACCAATCCCCCGTTTTGACTTTTTGAGTCCCTGGAAGCCGCAATTTTTGTCCGATTTGGCTACATAGTGTTCTGTTGTGACTTCCAACGACTGTGATAAGCACGGTCCAAATCGATCTATAACCTGATATAGATCCCACATATCCGATCTCCCGATTTGACTTTTTGAGCCCTTGAGTCCCGCAATTTTTGTTCGACTTGGCTGAAATTTTTTTATGTTGTGTTCTATTACGACTTCCAACAACTGTGCCAAGTACGGTCCAAATCGGTCTATAACCTGATATAGCTCCTATATAAACCGATCTTTTGTCCGATTTCGCTGAAATTTTGCACGTAGTGTTATGTTATGACGTCCAACAACTGTGCCAAGTACGGTTCGAATCGGTCGTCTCTCCTACTGAAGGAGTACGCGATGGCGGCTTTACTGAATATTGAGAGGACATTTAATAATGTGGAGATGGGTCGACAGTCACCGTTCTCAACAGCACGGGGATCCAACTGAGTTTCTCCCTGTGTGACTGTATGCTATGTGACAGGGCTATCCACGCGGACTTTGGAGATTATATAGTCTGAAGGCGGGCGATAAGGGGAAAGCACCAAGGGTAGGTGTCTGAAGAGAATGATACTTCGGCCTTTATAAATAGCTCCAAGATGGAAACATGGACTGGATTGGGGCCATACTCCCACACACAAAATATCGGTACGTCGGTGAGACTGATGGACGAGTGTATGTTCTTTCGAACAGAGCATTGTGTCATAACGAGAGCCGCAAAGGAAATTCTGGGAATGGTGGCCCTCAAGGCCGTGGGTTCTAGAACAATGAGGTTGAATTTCTTGGCGGAACGTGTGGAATCCCTGAATTGACTCGAGTTTCACGACATAGTGCTAATATGGATTAGCGCATACGACGGCGCCGTAGTGGCGCTTACCCCCTACACTCTTCTTGTAATTTATTTTTATCACATATTTTAAATTTTTATACCCTCCACCATAGAATGGGTGTATACCAATTTCGTCATTCTGTTTGTAACACCTCGAAATATGCGGCTGAGACCCCATTAAGTATATATATATGCTTTATCGTCATGTCATGTCCGTCCGTCTGTCGAAAACACTCTAACTTTCGAAGGAGTAAAGCTAGCTGCTTGAAATTCTGCACAAACACTTACTATTAATGTAGGTCGGTTGGGATTGTAAATCGGTCCAAGTAACCCACCATGAAAAGGTGGTGAAAAGAAAATGAAACAAGTTATAGTCCGATTCGGACCATAAATGAATGCTGAACATTGTAGAAGTCATTGTGTAATATTTCAGTGTATTCGGTTAAGAATTGAGCCTTGTAGGGGCTTAAGAAACAAAATCGGGAGTTGGGTTTATATGGGAGCAGTATCAAGCTTTTGATCGATTCAGACCATATTAGACACGTATGTTAAAGGTCATGAGAGAAGCCATTGTAAAGTCAAGAAGTCAAGATCCCAGATTGGTTTATATGACAGCTATATCAGGTTATGAAACGATTTGCGCCATACTTAGCACAGTTATTGGAAGTCATAACAAAACACCTCGTGCAAAATTTCAGCCAAATCGGATGAGAATTGCGCGCTCTATTGGCTCAAGAAGTCAATATCCAAGATCGGTTTATATGACAGCTATACCAAATTATAAACCGATTTGAATCATACTTAACACAGTGGAAGTTGGAAGTGATGCCAAAACACAACGTGCAATATTTCAGTCAAATCGGACGAGAATTGCGACCTCTAAAGGCTCAAGAAGTCAAGACACAAGATCGGTTTATATGGCAGCTATATTAAACCATGGACAGATTTGAACTATACTAAGCGCTGTTGTTGGAAATGATACCAAAACACCACGTGCAAAATTTCAGTCAAATCGGACGAGAATTTGGCCCATTTACAATCCCAACCGACCTACACTAATAAAATGTATTTGTGCAAAATTTCAAGCGGTTAGCTTTACTCCTTCGAAAATTAGCGTGCTTTCGACAGACGGGCGGGCGGGCGTACACACGGACGGACGGACATGGCTAGATCGACTTAAAATGATATGACGATCAAGAATATTTACACTTTATGGGGTCTCAGACCCATATTTCAAGGTGTTACAAACAGAATGTCAAAATTAGTATACGCCCATCCTATGGTGGAGGGTATAAAAATCGCTAAAAAATGATTTCGTCATTCTGTTTGTAACTACTCGAAATATTCGTCTGAGACCCCATAAAGTATATATATTCTTGATCGTCGCGATCTAGCCATGTCCGTCCGTCTGTCCGTCCGTCCGTGCGTCTGTCTGTCGAAAGCACGCTAACTTCCGAAGGAGTAAAGCTAGCCGCTTGAAATTTTGCACAAATGCTTCTTATTAGTGTAGGTCGGTTGGTATTGTAAATGGGTCATATCGGTCCATGTTTTGATATAGCTGCCATATAAACCGATCTTGGGTCTTGACTTCTTGAGCCTCTAGAGTGCGCAATTCTTATCCGATTAAGATGAAATTTTGCACCACGTGTTTTGTTATGATATCCAACAACTGTGCCAAGTATGGTTCAAATCGGTCCATAACCTGATATAGCTGCTATATAAACCGATCTTGGGTCTTGACTTCTTGAGCCACTAGAGTGCGCAATTCTTACCCGATTGGAATGAAATTTTGCACGACGTATTTTATTATGATATCCAACAACTGTGGCAAGTATGGTTCAAATCGGTCCATAACCTGATATAGCTGCCATATAAACCGATCTGGGGTCTTGACTTCTTGAGCCTCTAGAGTGCGCAATTCTTATCCGATTGGAATGAAATTTTGCACGACGTGCTTTGTTACGATATCCAACAACTGTGCCAAGTATGGTTCAAATCGGTTCATAACCTTATATAGCTGTCATATAAACCGATCTTGGGTCTTGACTTCTTGAGCCTCTAGAGGGCGCAATTCTTATCCAATTTGAATAAATTATGGCACGTAGTATTTTGTTATGATATCCAACAACTGTGCCAAATATGGTTCAAATCGGTCCATAACCTGATATAGCTGTCATATAAACAGATTTGGTGACTTGAATTCTTGAGCTTCTAGAGGGCGCAATTATCTTGATATCGCTCTAATAGCAGAGCAAATCTTTTCTTATATCCTTTTTTTGCCTAAGAAGAGATGCGAGGAAAAAAACTCGACAAATGCGATCCATGGTGGAGGGTATGTAAGATTCGGCCCGGCCGAGCTTAGCACGCTTTTACTTGTTTTTCAATAACAGTCTTTTCTTGCTATATATGTCTAAAACTGTTAGTGATTTAAAATGAACTTGGTACCCGAAATTCACCACTAATTGTGCCAAAATACTTGAAATAAGCGCCATAGAAATAAAAAAATTCAGTCTCCCTGGCGTCTGTGAAGAATAAAATGCAAGAAATCAAAAAGCACAAAAAATGTTTGTCTAACTGCCAAATCAAATTTTTCAAAAGCCAATGAATGTGATGTCACTTTTAGGCAATGAAGCGTGCCGCTATATTTAGAATTTGATAAAAGAAAACAGAAAACATTTTTATTATTTGCACACTATTTTGTGCTAGAAAATAATAAGGGGAAAATAAAAACATAGTTTAATGCTGGTGTCAGAATCTGGTATGTAAATCATTTCTAATCTATCCACCTGACATTTAAATGTCCATTTAAAATAATTTTCCACATGAGAAAGGAACAAGTAAAAGCGTGCTAAGATCGTTCGGGCCGAATCGTGGGAACCCACCACCATGGATTCTGCTAAAAATGTATACAAAACAAATTTATTTGAATGGTATTATTTTATTATACATACCAAACTTCTGTCAAACCAGCAAAAATTAAAGCTCTAGGAACCGAACAAGGATCATCAAGAAACCGGTTTACATGGGAGCTATATCAGGTTATAAACCGATTTGGACCGTACTTGATACAGTTGTTGAAAGTCATAACAGAACACTATGTGCAAAATTTCAGCCAAATCGGACAAAAAAAAATTGGGAGATCGGTTTATATTGGAGCTATATCTCATTTGTCGAGTTCTTTTCCCGGCATCTCTTCTTAGGCAAAAAAAAAGGATATAAGAAAAGATTTGCTCTGCTATTAGAGCGATATCAAGATATGGTCCGGTTTGGACCACAATTAAATTATATGTTGGAGAGCTGTGTAAAATGTCAGCCAATTCGAATAAGAATTGCGCCCTTTGTGGGCTCAAGAAGTAAAATAGAGAGATCGATTTATATGGGAGCTGTATCGGCCTATAGACCGATTCAGACCTTAATAAACACGTATGTTAATGGTCATGAGAGAATCCGTCGTACAAAATTTCAGGCAAATCGGATAATAATTGCGACCTCTAGAGGCTCAAGAAGTCAAGATCCCAGATCGGTTTATATGGCAGCTATATCAGGTTATGAACCGACTTGTACTTTATTTGACGTAGTTGTTGAAAGTAACAATAAAAAACGTCTTGCGAAATTTCAGCCAAATCGGATAGAAATTGAGCCCTCTAGAAGCTCAAGAAGTCAAGTCCCCAGATCTGTTTATATGACAGCTATATCAGGTTATGAACCGATTTGAACCATACTTGGCACAGTTGTTGGATATCATAACAAAATACTACGTGCCAAAATTCATTCAAATTGGATAAGAATTAAGCCCTCTAGAGGCTCAAGAAGTCAAGACCCAAGATCGGTTTATATGACAGCTATATAAGGTTATGGATCGATTTGAACTATACTTGGCACAGTTGTTGGATATAATAACAAAACACGTCGTGCAAAATTTCATTCCAATCGGATAAGAATTGCGCACTCTGGAGGCTCAAGAAGTCAAGACCCAAGATCGGTTTATATGGCAGCTATATCAGGTTATGGACCGATTTGAACCATACTTGGCATAGTTGTTGGACATTATAGCAAAACACGTCGTGCAAAATTTCATCCCAATCGGATAAGAATTGCGCACTCTAGAGGCTCAAGAAGTCAAGATCCAAGATCGGTTTATATGGCAGCTATATCAAAACATGGACCGATATGGCCCATTTACAATACCAACCGACCTACACTAATAAGAAGTATTTGTGCAAAATTTCAAGCGGCTAGCTATACTCCTTCGGAAGTTAGCGTGCTTTCGACAGACAGACGGACGGACAGACGGACGGACATGGCTAGATCGACATAAAATTTTACGACGATCAAGAATATATATACTTTGTGGGGTCTCAGACGAATATTTCGAGTAGTTACAATCAGAATGACGAAATTAGAATACCCCCCATCTTATGGTGGAGGGTATAAAAATATTTATCCGTATCTCGGAATAGGTACACCTATTACGAAAAAAAATTTAAAGCCTTTTGGAGTAGGCTAGAAATGAACTCCATAGACTCAACATCTGCGGTGGTGGTGTCAGATCGTAGCATGTTGCCCTCCCCTCCTATAGGTGTAAGTGCCTTGGCGCCGGAGGTAGACAAAGTCGGAACAAGAACGAAGAAAGCGCGCACAGCCGCTGAGTCTTCATGGAGGACTGTGACTTTTAATCGGAGGCCACAGCCATCACGGAAGGGGAAGATGGTCGCTGAGAATGTTAAGCCGCCCTCTTACGCCAGAGTGGCAAGGAAGCTCAACAGAGATGAGCTGACTTATGCAGTCGTCAATATAGGCTGTGCATCCGGTAGGATTCCACCAGATCATCGGTCCCAAGTGGAGGATCTGGTTAACGATCGGATTTTTGAACATGTGTGGAACTCTGTAGAGGGTTCACCCATACAAATGATGAGCTGCGAGGTTAGAGGGGACATCTTTACGCTGCGTTTTGCGTCGGCGGAATGTATTGATACTGTCAAACAGCTCGTCAGAGGTATTCACGATCCCTGGAAGGGCACAAAGCTCGACCTGGTGAGAAAGATTGATATCCCCCAGCTCACAAAGGCTACGGTCTTCATCAAGGGATGGGGCAGTAAATTTACGACAGAACGCTTGTTGGGATTCTTGGGCAAGCAAAACCAAGGTTTGGTCGCAGAGAAGTGGGATGTCTTCCACAGGGAGGAAAAGGAGGAAGGAACTCTCTTTGTGGTTGGCATTGATCAAGTCTCCGTGACTAGTTTGGCTAAGACTAAAAGCATGGCTCACTACGGGAGCAAATTGCAAATTGCAAATTTTGCGAATGAATATTCCACTAAGGAACAGGGGCAAACTGCTGACATTTCAATGAGTGCAGTCCCATTCAAGTTTAAGCTCAATGATAAGGGGCCTCCTTTTTACAGCCGAGTCCGAACGGCGAGCCGCAGTGCGACACCTTTTTGGAGAGAAGTTTTACTTGGCATAGTACCTCACAAATGGAGGTGAAAACCACTGCCTGGGATAGGTAAAGATCCTAATATTGAAACATTAGGCAGCGCAGCGACAGGAGTCTCAATGCAACCCAACGAACAGGGCGCCGATGATGGATAGGATTAGCGAGTAGGTATTAGGTGTGACGATATGTTCGGAAAATCTAATCGATGAGGGTCAAGATTGAAGGGTGTCCATGGAACACTCTTTCTCTGACCATCGCAACATTAGGTTTAGAATAGCACGACCAGCGCCGAATCCGATAAGCTTCCGGAATAAGTTGAATACCAACTGGACAAAATTCGGAAGGCTACTCAGAAGAAAACTTGGGCAAGATAATTTAGATTTTCCAAGCATAGAAGACATTAACGAAAATGTCAACAGGATTACGACTGCTCTGGTGGGGTCCTTCAAAGTTAGTTGTCCTCTTCGGAAAAGGAAATCCGCCCAAGAAAACCCCTGGATGACCGGGGAGATTCGCAATATTGGGAAAGATGTCTGCAGACGTTTTAACAGAGCACGTCGTAAAAATGCGGAAGTTTAATGGGATGTGTATTACACACGGCTCAAGGAATACAATAAGATTACCAGAGCGGCAAAACGTGCCTCCTGGAAGCTTTTCTGCGAATAGGTCGATAGTGTTAATGACGCCGCCAATATAAACAAGTAAAAGCGTGCTAAGTTCGGCCGGGCCGAATCTTATATACTCTCCACCATGGAGCGCATTTGTCAGTTCTTTTCCCGGCATCTCTTCTTAGGCAAAAAATGATATAAGAAAAAATTTGCTCTGCTATTAGAGCGATATCAAGATATGATCCGGTTTGGACCACAATTAAATTATATGTTGGGGCCTCAAAAAGTAAAATATATGGCATCTGTATCGGGCTATAGACCGATTCTGACCCTAATAAACACGTATGTTGATGGTCATGAGAGGATCCGTCGTACAAAATTTCAGGCAAATCGGATAAGAATTGCGCTCTCTAGAGGCCCAAGAAGTCAAGACCCAAGATCGATTTTTATGGCAGCTACCTCAGGTTATGGACCGATGTGAACCATACTTGGCACAGTTATTGGATATCATAGCAAAACACGTCGTGCAAAATTTCTTCGCAATCGGATAAGAATTGCGCACTCTAGAGGCTCAAGAAGTCAAGACCCAAGATCGGTTTATATGGCAGCTACCTCAGGTTATGGACCGATGTGAACCATACTTGGCACAGTTATTGTATATCATAGCAAAACACGCCGTGCAAAATTTCATTCCAATCGGATAAGAACTGCGCACTCTAAAGGCTCAAGAAGTCAAGACTCAAGATCGGTTTATATGGCAGCTATATCAGGTTATGAACCGATATGAACCATACTTAGCACAGTTGTTGGTAGTGATACTAAAACACTATGTGCAAAATTTCAGTAAAATCGGATAAGAATTGCGCACTCTAGAGGCTCAAGAAGTCAAGACCCAAGATCGGTTTATATGGCAGCTATATCAGGTTATGGACCGATGTAAACCATACTTGGCACAGTTATTGGATATCATAGCAAAACACGTCGTGTAAAATTTCATCCCAATCGGATAGGAATTGCACACTCTAGAGGCTCAAGAAGTCAAGACCCAAGATCGGTTTATATGGCAGCTATATCAGGTTATGGACCGATGTGAACCATACTTGGCACAGTTATTGGATATCATAGCAAAACACGCCGTGCAAAATTTCATCCCAATCGGATAAGAATTGCGCACTCTAGAGGCTCAAGAAGTCAAGACCCAAGATCGGTTTATATGGCAGCTATATCAAAACATGGACCGATATGACCCATTTACAATACCAACCGACCTACACTAATAAGAAGTATTTGTGCAAAATTTCAAGCGGCTAGCTTTGCTTCTTCGGAAGTTAGCGTGCTTTCGACAGACAGACGGACGGACGGACAGACGGACGGACATGGCTAGATCGACATAAAGTGTCGCGACGATCAAGAATATATATACTTTATGGGGTCTCAGACGAATATTTCGAGTAGTTACAAACAGAATGACGAAATTAGTATACCCCCCATCCTATGGTGGAGGGTATAAAAAGTTTCTCTCAAAACCAATGTTCAAATTGAAACTTTAGTAGACGACATGGGAGTGAGAGCAGAGACAAGGGAGGACATGTTGAGGGTTTTGATGAAAACCCATTTTCCACAGGATACGAAGGGACTCACGGAGACACCGAAATCTTGGAATAATGACGTTGATCGAAGGTTTATAATAACGGGATTTATGGTGAAGAAATCCTTGAGGAGCTTCAAACCATTTCAGTCACCCGGACCTTATGGAATATTTCCGGCGTTACTACAGAAAGAGGCAGACTATCTGGTGCCTCATCTGGCCAAAAATTTCTCAGCGTGCCTAGGACTTGCATATACTCCAAAAGCCTGGCAAGAGGCAAGGGTGGTGTTTATACCCAAACCCGGCAAGGCAAGTTATGCGACACCAAAGGCCTACAGACCCATAAGCCTTGCGTCCTTTCTACTCAAAACCAGGGAACGTATTGTGGACACCATAATAAAGAGTAGGACATACAGCCAACTACTCAAACACAAATGGCATGCCTATGTCAAGGGAAAGTCGGTGGAGACTGCCCTGCAAGAGGTTGTGCATAAAATTGAAGAATCCTTCGATGCCAAAACGTACACACTGGCGGTATGCATTGACATCGAGGGGGCTTTTAACAATGTGCGGACCGACACACTGATCCAATCCTTAGACCCGGTTCTTAGAGACTGGATAAACCATATGCTAAGGAACAGGTGGATAAATTGTGTGTCCCATGACATTAATATAAGGGAAAAAGTGGCACAGGGCACGCCACAGGGAGGCATTTTATCTCCACTCCTATAGGTGACCACCATAAATGACCTATTACGGATGCTGACTGAGGAGGGATTTGAACCCGTCTACTACGCAAAAGATATTATAATACTTTTAAGGGTTAAAGATCCGAACGGGCTATGCGGAAGGGCCGAAAGGGTCTTATATATGGCATATGACTGGGCTAGACCTAGTGGTCTCAATTTTAACTCAGAGAAGACTTAAATATGCCTGTTCACGAGGAAGACAAAGGTGGGCCAATTTAAGGCACCACGTTTCTTCAATAAGACTATTCCGATATCTGACAATGTCAAATACTTAGGTGTGATCTTGGACAGGAAACTGAATTGGAAGTGTCATATTCAGCAGCGTACTGAGAAGGCTCACAGATGTTGCATGTTAGGCTCGAAATGGGGCCTGAATCCGACGATAGTCCACTGGCTCTACAGGAGCGTGATTAGACCAATACTTACTTACGCCTCAGTAGTTTGGTGGACTGCTATGGCCTTCAAAGTTGAAGTGAAGTGAGCTGAAGTTTGGCATAGATACGTCTCTTTGCTACACGCAGGTTAAGTTCTTGAATGGACCAAATCGGACCATATTTGGATATATTGTAGCTGTTTTACAGACCGATCCGCCGATAAAGGGTCTGAAGCCCATAAAAGCTGCATTTATTACCCGATTTCGCTGAAATTTTAAACCGTGAGTAGCCTTTGGCCTCCCGACATCCGACCCAAATTTGGTTCAGATCGGACTATATTTAGTTAGAGCTGCAATATAGGCCGATCTGCCGGTCTAAGGCCAAAAAAAGCTGCATTTAATACCCGATTTCGCTAAAATTTTAAACAGTGAGTAATTTAAAACCTTCCAACATCCGAACCAAATATGAGTCAGGTCCGACTATATATCAATATAGCTGCTATACAGACCGATCCGCCGATAAAGGATATAAAGGCCATAAAATCTTTATGTACTACCCGATTTCGCTGAAATTTAAAACATTTGTTTTTTTGAAGCCTCCCGACATCCGACCCAAAAACGGTTCAGATCGAACTATATTTAGACATAGCTGCTATATAGACCGATCTGCGGGTTATGTTTCTAAGGCCCATAAAAGCTGTATTTATTGTCCGATTTCGCTGAAATTTTAAACCGTGAGCAACTTTAGGCCTCCCGACATCCGACCCAAATATGGTTCAGATTGGACTATATTTAAATAGAGCTGCCATATTAAGGGTCCGTAGCCCATAAAAGCTTTATTACTCGATTTCGTTGAAATTTGAAATAGTGATTAGTTTTAAGCCTCTCGACATCCGACCTAAATATGAATCGGATCAGACTATACAAATATAGCTGACATATAGACCGATCTTTTAATTTAGGTTAAAATATTGAATGAAATATGATCGAGACCAGACCCTATTTTGATATAACTATGGGTATAGTATTGGGGTTATAATAATATAGGATGATTATTATATCCTTGGTGGGGTTATCCAGCCGATATTTACACGTTTTTACTTGTTTAATTTGAATCTTAAAAAAAATTATGTATAAAATGTAACTGAAAACTTTATCTTTTTCAAACAATAACGACTAAGACCACTAATTTTTATACCCACCACCGAAGGATGGGGGTATATTCATTTTGTCATTCCGTTTGCAACACATCGAAATATCCATTTCCGACCCTATAAAGTATATATATTCTTGATCAGCGTAAAAATCTAAGACGATCTAGCCATGTCCGTCCGTCTGTCCGTCTGTCTGTTCACGCTACAGTCTTTAAAAATAGAGATATTGAGCTGAAATTTTGCACAGATTCTTTTTTTGTCTATAAGCAGGTTAAGTTCGAAGATGGGCCAAATCGGACTATATCTAGATATAGCCCCCATATAGACCGATCCTCCGATTTAGGGTCTTAGGCCCATAAAAGCCACATTTATTATCCGATTTTGCTGAAATTTGAGACAGTGAGTTGTGTTATGCCCCCTAACATCCTCCGTCAATTTAACTCAGATCGGTCCAGATTTGGATATAGCTGCCATATAGACCGATCATCCGAATTAGGGTCTTAGGCTCATAAAAGCCACATTTATTATCCGATTCTGCTGAAATTTGGGACAGTGAGTTGTCTTAGGCCCTTCGACATCCTTCGTCAATTTGGTACAGATCGGTCCAGATTTGGATTTAGCTGCCATATAGACCGATCCTCCGATTTAGGGTCTTACACCCATAAAAGCCACATTTATTATCCGATTTTGCTGAAATTTGGGACATTGAGTTGTCTTAGCCCCTTCGACATCCTTCGTCAATTTGGCTCAGATCGGTCCAGATTTGGATATAGCTGCCATATAGACCGATCCTCCGATTTAGGGTCTTAGACCAATAAAAGCCACATTTATTATCCGATTTTGCTGAAATTTGGGACAGTGAGTTGTCTTAGGCCCTTCGACATCCTTTGTCAATTTGGCTCAGATCGGTTCAGATTTGGATATAGCTGCTATATAGACCGATCTCTCGATTTGAGGTTTTGAGCCCATAAAAGGCGCATTTACTGTCCGATGTTGCCGAAATTTGGGACGGTGAGTTGTGATAAAACTTTCGATATTATTTTTCAATTTGGCTCAGATCGGTCCAGATTTGGATATAGCTGCAATATAGACCAATCTCTTGATTTAAGGTTTTGGGGCCATAAAGGGCGCATTTATTGCCCGATTTCGCCGAAATTTGGGACAGTGAGTTGTGTTAAGCTCTTCGACATTTATCTGCAACTTGGTCGAAATCGGTCCAGATTTGGATATAGCTGCCATATAGACCTATATCTTGATGAAAAGCCTTGGCCCAATAAAAGGCGCAGTTATAATCCGATTTCACTGAAATTTGACACAGTGACGTATGTTAGGCTTTTCGACATCCGGGTCGTTTATGGTTCCAAATCGGAACATATTTCGATATAGCTGCTATGGGTCATAATGCATGCATTTTTCCCCGGATTTGACGAAAGGTGGTTTACATATATACCCGAGGTAGTGGGTATCCAAAGTTCGGCCCGGCCGAACTTAACGCCTTTTTACTTGTTTTTTGTTTCTCACTCCGTTCGCCAATTTATTGGAAACTGATGTTTTGGAAAAACAGTTGTTTTCATTGAATTGATGAACGAATCGAGTGAAAAACGAAACAAGTAAAAGCGTGCTATGTTCGGCCGGGCCGAATCTTACATACCCTCCACCATAGATCGCATTTGTCGAGTTCATCTCCCGGCATCTCTTCTTAGGCAAAAAAGGATATAAGAAAAGATTTGCACTGCTATTAGAGCGATATCAAGATATGGTCCGGTATAAAATTTCAGCCAATTCGAAAAAGAATTGCGCCCTTTATAAGAGTAAAATACTTTATGAAAATTTTCAACCAAATCGAATAGGAATTGCGCCCTCTAGAAGCTCAAGAAGTCAAGTCCCCAGATCTGTTTATATGACAGCTATATCAGGTTATGAACCGATTTGAACCACACTTGGCACAGTTGTTGGATATCATAACAAAACACGTCGTGCAAAATTTCATTCCAATCGGATAAGAATTGCGCACTCTAGAGGCTCAAGAAATCAAGACCCAAGATCGGTTTATATGGCAGCTATATCAGGTTATGGACCGATTTGAACCATACTTGGCACAGTTATTGTATATCATAACAGAACACGTCTCCCAAAATTTCATTCCAATCGGATAAGAATTGCGCACTTAAGAGGCTCAAGAAGTCAAGACCCAAGATCGGTTTATATGGCAGCTATATCAGGTTATGGACCGATTTGAACCATACTTGGCACAGTTATTGTATATCATAACAAAACACGTCGTGCTAAATTTCATTCCAAGCGGATAAGAATTGCGCACTCTAGAGGCTTAAGAAGTCAAGACCCAAGATCGGTTTAAATGGCAGCTATATCAGGTTATGGACCGATTTAAACCATACTTGGCACAGTTGTTGGATTTCATAACAAAACACGTCGTCCAAAATTTCATTCCAATCGGATTAGAATTGCGCACTCTAGAGGCTCAAGAAGTCAAGACCCAAGATCGGTTTATATGGCAGCTATATCAAAACATGGACCGATATGGCCCATTTACAATACTAACCGACCTACACTAATAAAAAGTATTTGTGCAAAATTTCAAGCGGCTAGCTTTACTCCTTCGGAAGTTTGCGTGCTTTGGACTGACAGACGGACGGACGGACAGACGGACGGACATGGCTAGATCGACATAAAATGTCGCGACGATCAAGAATATATATACTTTATGGGGTCTCAGACGAATATTTCGAGTAGTTACAAACAGAATGACAAAATTAGTATACCCCCATCTTATGGTGGAGGGTATAAAAATGTTTGTGATCTAGGCAGTAAGTTATTTCAATAATTTTTTAAGGGAATGTTATGACTGTCCGTTTTTAAAAAATTCTAACCGCTCAGAATTTTGATAAATACTTTCTATATATAGAAGATAAATCTCTCCCACAAACCGTCTTTCGAATACCTTTTTATACCCTCCACCATAAGATGGGGGGTATACTAATTTCGTCACTCTGATTGTAACTACTCGAAATATTCTGAGACCCCATAAAGTATATATATTCTTGATCGTCGTGAAATTTTATGTCGATCTAGCCATGTCCGTCCGTCTGTCTGTCGAAAGCACGATAACTTCCGAAGGAGTAAAGCTAGCCGCTTGAAATTTTGCACAAATACTTCTTATTAGTGTAGGTCGGTTGGTATTGTAAATGGGCCATATCGGGTTATGTTTTGATATAGCTGCCATATAAACCGATCTTGGGTCTTGACTTCTTGAGCCTCTAGAGTGCGCAATTCTTATCCGATTGGGATGAAATTTTGCACGACGTGTTTTGTTATGATATCCAACAACTGTGCCAAGTATGGTTCACATCGGTTTATAAACTGATATAGCTGCCATATAAACCGATCTTGGGTCTTGACTTCTTGAGCCTGTAGAGTGCGCAATTCTTATCCGATTGGAATGAAATTTAGCACGACGTGTTTTGTTATGATATACAATAACTGTGCCATGTATGGTTCAAATCGGTCCATAACCTGATATAGCTGCCATATAAACCGATCTTGGGTCTTGACTTCTTGAGCCTCTAGAGTGCGCAATTCTTATCCGATTGGAATGAAATTTTGCACGACATGTTTTGTTATGATATCCAACAACTGTGCCAAGTATGGTTCAAATCGATTCATAACCTGATATAGCTGCCATATAAACCGATCTGGGTCTTGACTTCTTGAGTCTCTAGAGTGTGCAATTCTTGTCCGATTGGAATGAAATTTTGCACGAAGTGTTTTGTTATGATATCCCACAACTGTGCCAAGAATGGCTCAAATCGATTCATAACCTGATATAGCTGTCATATAAACCGATCTTGGGTTTTGACTTCTTGAGCCTCTAGAGGGCGCAATTCTTATCCGATTTGATTGAAAATTTTCATGAAGTATTTTATTCTTACTTTCAACAACTGTGCCAAATAAAGTTCAAATCGGTCCATAACCAGATATAGCTGCCATATAAACCGATCTGGGATCTTGACTTCTTGAGCCTCTAGAGGTCGCAATTATTATCCAATGTGCCTGAAATTTTGTGCTACGGATCCTCTCACGACCATCAACATATGTGTTTATTATGGTCTGAATCGGTCTATAGCCCGATACAGCTCCCATATAAATCGATCTCTCTATTTTACTTCTTGAGCCCCCAAAGGGCGCAATTCTTATTCGAATTGGCTGACATTTTACACAGGTCTCCAACATATAATTTAATTGTGGTCCAAACCGGACCATATCTTTATATCGCTCTAATAGCAGAACAAATCTTTTCTTATATCCTTTTTTTTTCTCAAGAAGAGATGCCGGGAAAAGAACTCGACAAATGCGATCCATTGTGGAGGGTATATAAGATTCGGCCCGGCCAAACTTAGCACGCTTTTACTTGTTAAATTTCTAGACGCAATTCTTATTAGTGATCAAAATATGCATATCAATGGCAAAACGACTTCTTTCGCATCGGTGTAATTATAAAATATTCTAGATAAATTGTTTTCTGTCGGGTTTTCTTCTCGAATGCATGTAATTCATAAAGTTATAGCCTCCCTACTCTTTCTTTTACATTTCGGAGAATAATATTTTTCGTTTTATTTTTGGAAAAACCCTTCGGAGGTGTTTTGTTTCTCACGAGTGATCATGGACCCAAACATAATTCTCAAATTCGTGTTCCAGGAGTTTTACATATGTGAACCATGTTTCATCGAAATAGAGGTTGCGTCCTACACAGCGCTTTTCTCGCAAAAATTTTAATATAACATTTCAATATTTTCAATTCAAGTTTTTATTGATCCAATTAAACAATGAATTGGACTAACTACCATGCAGTGTGACTATACTCCAGTAATGCTTGTATACAAATTAAGTTCAGAAATTTACTTAATTCATGCCATGATTACAACTCATCGGCAATGCCAATGATGGTTGCGGTTCTGACAACCCGAGTAAAACCATGGTATTCTTCTTCAGCCGGCACACACCAAAAGCATGCGGAACAGGTAACTGATTGTGTGCCTCTCCATGCGATTTTATATCCATCACCATAGATTGGGGGTTATACTGTTGGGTTGCCCAAAAAGTAATTGCGGATTTTTCATATAGTCGGCGTTGACAAATTTATTCACAGCTTGTGACTCTGTAATTGCATTCTTCCTTCTGTCAGTTATCAGCTGTTACTTTTAGCTTGCTTTAGAAAAAAAGTGTAAAAAAAGTATATTTGATTAAAGTTCATTCTAAGTTTTATTAAAAATGCATTTACTTTCTTTTTGGGCAACCAATAATATCGTCATTCCGTTTATAACACCCCGAAATATTGATCTGCGACCCCATAAAGTTTATATAATCCAGATCGTCTTGACATTCTAAGTCCAGTTAGCCATGTCTGTCCTTCCGTCTGTGGAAATCGAGATAGCGGTCGAACTTCTTATTAATGTAGGGGATTGCAAATTGGTCATATCAGTTCTGATTTCTATATATAGCTCCCAAATAAAGTGTTCCTTCGACTTGACTTCTTGAGCTGCTAGAAGCTGCAATTATTAACCGATTAGGCTGAAATTTTGCACATAGTGTTCCGTTACGACTTCCAACAATCGTGCCTAGAATGGTCTGAATTGGTCAATAACCTGAAATAGCTTCCATACAAAATGTTCTCCCGATTTGACATCTTGAGCTCCTAAAAGCCGCAATTGTTATCCGATTGAGCTGACATTTTGCAGGGTTTTGTTATGACGTCCAATCATCGTAGCAAGTATGGTTCAAATCCAAATCCTATATAAACCGATCTCCTGATTGGACATCTCAAGCCCATCGAAGCCTCAATTTTTATATGAGGGGCTGACATTTTGTATGTAGGGTTCTGTTACGACTTCCAATAATCGTGCCACGAACGGCCCAAACCGTTTGTGTACATTTTTAGCAGAATCCATGGTGGTGGGTTTCCAAGATTCGGCCCGGCCGAACTTAGCACGCTTTTACTTGATTGTTGTTATAGAAATCCAATTATTTATTTATTATACCCACCACCATAGGATGGGGGTATACTAATCTGGTCATTCCGTTTGTAACACTTAGAAATATTTATCTAAGACCCCAAAAAGTGTATATATTCTTGATCGTCTCAACATTCGGAGTCGATCTAACCATGGCTAGATGACCGTCCGTCCGTCCGTCCATCCATCTGTCGCAACAACGATAGCAGTCGAACGCGTAAAGCTAGCCGCTTGAAATTTTACACAGATACTTAATATTGATGTCCCGACCGCCACGATATTACCGCCTTACAGGAAATGCGATGGACTGGGAATGGCGTCACTACAACACCAAGCGGTGCCGAATTATACTATAGCTGCCATAACACGAGGCATGAATTTGGCTGTGGATTTGTGGTGAGTCGGAGACTGAAACACCTTGTCTGCTGCTTTACTCCGGTGGATGAGAGGCTAGCCACAATCCGCATAAAAGCCAAATTCTTCAACATCAGCCTTATTTGTGCCCATACCCCGACGGAAGACAAGGTCGAGCAGACCAAGGATATTTTCTACGAGCGCCTAGAGAGATATTATGACCGCTGCCCCGCCCATGATATTAAAATCATTCTGATGGATTTTAATGCGAAGATAAGGTAGGAAGACGTTTTTGGTCCAACAGTCGAAAAGTTTAGCCTCCACGAAATAACGTCCAGTAATGGGTTGAGGCTGATAGATTTCGCCGCGGCAAAAAACATGGTAGTTAGTAGCACCAGATTTCAACATAAAAATATTCACAAAGCCACATGGATGTCACCCGATCAAAACACGAGAAACCAAACTGATCGCGTTGTTATAGAAGGAAGGCATTCATCCAGCGTGTTGGATGTACGATCGATCCGTGGAGCGAATATAGATTCGGATTATTACCTTGTTGCAGCAAAGGTTCGCATCCGTTTGAATATGGCGAGGAAAGTACGATCTGACACTGCACGAAAGCTGGACCTTTAAAAGCTGCAAACACAACAAATGGCAGCGGCATACTCCATTCGACTGACCCAACTGCTTGATGAAAGCACTCCATGTTCCGATGATAAAATAGCTCAGTGGCATACTATTGCCCACTCCATGGAAAATGCCGCGAAATTCGTACTTGGGCACCGGAAGCCTCCTCCAAGAAACCCATGGTACGACCAAGAGTGTCGAGATGCTACTGAAGCCAAGAATGCGGCATATAGAGCAACCCTGCAATCAGTAGCAACGCGCCAGATGAAGGAGAGGTTTCGGGAGAAAAGGAGAGAGGAGAAACATCTAGATGTACGGGAGTCAGAATGAAGTCCAGAAATTCTACCAAAGAATTAAACATCAAACCGGTGGCTTTAGTGCAGGCACATCCTCCTGCAGAGACAAAGAAGGAAATCTGGTAACTGACGCAGATAACATGCTGAGGATATGGAAAAAAACATTTTACCCAACTGCTAGAGTCCGACGTTGGCGGCGAAGAGGATACCGCAGAACCAATCCCTGATGATGGTATAGAATGTTTACCTCCTAGTCAGAATGAGGTCCAAGTAGCAGTAACCCGACTAAAGAACAACAAGGCAGCAGGAGCCGACGGGTTACCCGCTGAACTATTTAAGACCGGAGGCGACACGCTGATAAGGCGTATGCATCAGCTTATCTGCGCTATCTCACTAGAAGAACGCATACCCGATGATTGGAACCTCAGCATACTATGTCCAGTATACAAGAAAGGAGACAAGACGGAATGTGCCAACTACAGAGGAATAAGTCTTCTCTCCATCGCATACAAGATACTCTCGGGCGTACTGTCTGAAAGATTAAAACCTAAAGTCAATAAGATAATTGGGCCCTATCAATGCGGGTTTAGACCTGGTAAATCCACCCTAGACCAGATATTAACACTGCGCCAAATCCTGGAAAAGACCCGAGAAGGACAAATCAACACCTACCATCTCTTTGTTGACTACAAAGCCGCCTTCGATACTCCTTTACGTTCAAAGGTATTTCAAGCCATGTCTGAGTATGGTATCCCTGCGAAATTAATATGACTCTGCAGGATGACACTTGCTGATACGCGTTCCTCAGTAAGAATAGGAAAGAATCTCTCCGAACCATTTAATACCAAACGAGGTTTCAGACAAGGAGACAGCCTATCGTGTGATCTCTTTAATATCCTGCTGTAGAAGATTATACGAGATGCAGAAGTGAATAGATATGGCACACTAATCACAAGAGAGCACATGCTACTTGCCTATGCCGACGATATCGATATCATAGGTCGGTCACCGGAAGTGGTAACTGCAGCCTTTGAAAGAATCGAAAGAGAGTCAGTGAAAATGGGTCTGGCAGTAAATGGAGATAAGACGAAATGGATGGTTTCAACTCCCAAAAAGCCTTACACATCCGAGCAGGTAAAGAACATGGAGAAAGTTGGGAACCACAACTTTGAGATAGTCAGTAACTTTATCTACCTCGGCACAGCCGTAACCGAAACAAATGACACCAGTTTTGAGATAAAGCGAAGAATAATACTGGCAAACAGATGCTACTTTGGACTAAGTTAGCAGCTTATAAACAAAGCCACCTCTCGACAGACGAAGAATACACTATATAAGACACTGATACTACCCGTGCTGTTTTATGGTTCTGAAGCATGGGTGCTTGTGAAAGCAGATGAGGAAGTGCTTGGAGTATTTGAGAGAAAGATTCTTCATAAAATATATGGACCAGTTTGTGTTAATGGAGAATATAGGCGAAGTATGTACTACGAGCTGTATGATGACGATAGCATAGTTACACGCATCAAAATACAACGGCAGCGTTGGCTATTTCTTTACAAACAGCGTCTGCGTGCTAAGGTTCTTGCTTCTACACGAGGAAGTAAGAGCTTTTGGTCTTTTGCGAAAAGAGTAAAGGGTAGTTCTAGATCCCCGGGCCCGGATGGAATATCAACAATTGTCTTACGCAAGTGTTCTTCGACGCTCGCTCGTCCATTACATAACCTTTTCAACCTTGCCTACCGTACGGGAGTCTTCCCGGCGTTTTGGAAGTTTGCGAACGTTCAGCCAATACCCAAGAAAGGTGAGGCAAACAACCCTGCAAATTATCGGCCAATTGCGATATGCTTCGCTCTCTCCAAGATCATGGAGAGCATGGTTAATCAACATCTTTTGAGGTATTTGAGTCTAATGGCCTTCTTAGCGACCAACATTATGGGTTCCGCAGAAATCGCTCTACGGGCGACCTCATGGCACTTCTGTCGGAACGTTGGAGTCGCACAATCCACCAGTTTGGTGAGAGTAAGGTTGTGGCTCTGGATATCTCCAAAGCATTTGATAGGGTCTGGCACGGTGCACTACTATCAAAGCTTGTCGCATTTGGTGTCGGTAATAGCTTCGTTCGATTTATTTCGAGCTTTCTCAGAGATCGCACAATTCGAGTCGTTATAGATGGGTTATCATTCAATGAGCACAATTGACCACAGGTGTAGCCCAGGGCTCTGTTCTTTCTCCTTCTTTTTTTTTTGTTATTTTCATCAACGATCTGTTGGGTCAGGCATCGAATCCGATCTACTCATTTGCGGATGACAGTAATCTCTGTCATTCGTACTCATTCGACTATATGCCGAGTCTTCGAGAGATTGAGGACAAGAGGCGGGTTATGGATGATGCACTTTCCCAGGATTTGCTGTCCATTTCTGAGTGGGGTCGAATGAATCGAGTAGATTTTAATGCACGGAAGACTCAGTGCTGCTTGTTGTCACAAAAACGATTCGCTGACTCATTACGATCATCTTTGTCTGTCATCGGTGTAGATGTAGAGCAATCAGAAGCTCTTAATGTTCTGGGCATGAAAATACAAAGTGATGTCCGTTGGGCTAAACATGTATTTAAAGTGTCGAAAGAAGCATTCAAGTGTTTAGGCTTCCTTAAACGGTGTAAGAATTACTTCACTCCGTCTGATCTTCTTAACATCTACATCACTTTCATAAGACCGAAAATGGAGTACAACTCACATTTATGGGCTAGAGCTTCAAAATCATCTCTGGAGCTACTGGACCGTGTACAGATGAGAGCGATGGCGTTGATTGGGGACAGTGGGGAATCGAACTCTATGGCCTCCCTTCATCATCGTCGCAATGTGGGTTGTTTGGAGCTGTTCTATCGGTACTTTCATGGTGTGTGTTCGTCTGATATTCGTCTTCTTATTCCTGATGTAAGGATGTATGTCAGGGATACTAGACATTCCAGGAACTCACACCCGTTTGTAATGGATTGGCCAGCGGACCGCACAATGCATTTTAGAGAGAATTCTTATTTCGCCCGAACCGTTCGTATGTGGAATCGACTTCCGGCTAATGTTTTTCCCACCCACTTTGACATCCAAAGATTTAAGACAAATGTCAATAAACACTACATCCTTTTCCCCCTCTAATTCCCAATTTCCTCTCGCCAACGCAATGCACATAGGGGACATACCCTGCGTGTTGGCTGACAAAAAAAAAAATTGCTTATCGGCTCTTATGTCTGAAGGACAAAGGCGAAGTGCTGGCTACGATGGTCTCGGAGACGTGGTTCACTCACGGCGTGAATACGGCACTTAATCAAGGGGTGATGGTCCAAAGCAGAAAGCACGTGGTCGTCTTTGCGGGCTCAGCGGTTCTTATGTTTGAAGGACAAAGGCGAAGTGCTGGCTATGATGGTCTCGGAGGCGTGGTTTACTCATGGCGTGGATATGACTCTAACTCTTGAGGTGATGGCCGACGACAGAGGACACGTGGGTGTATTCGCAGAAAGCACGTGGCAGAAAGCACGTGGTCGTCTTCGCGGGCTCAGCGGCTCTTATATCTGAAGGACAAAGGCAAAGTGCTGGCTATGTTAGTTTCGGAGATATGGTTCACTCACGGCATGGGTTGGCTCTAGATCACGAGGTGGCGGATCGCGTGTTCACTGGCTCAGCGGTTCCTATGTCTAGTGGACATCGGGCAAAAAGTTGGCGACTATG
Source organism: Stomoxys calcitrans (assembly GCF_963082655.1). Taxonomy (NCBI): domain Eukaryota; kingdom Metazoa; phylum Arthropoda; class Insecta; order Diptera; family Muscidae; genus Stomoxys; species Stomoxys calcitrans. The sequence continues at coordinate 42,396,421 of NC_081552.1, forward strand.
TTAATCTAAAGGCTCTGACACTTAGGTTCAGCACACTAAAGTTCTTCAATCCACTTATCTGGATACTGCCACTGTTACACTTCACACTTCATACTTGAGTGTCCCTTTTCAAGTTGACCTTGCCCTTATATACCATTCGGGATAACGGTAACTTGTTTACCACAATAATTCACTCTGTTGCTAAGGCCTGTGTTTAGTTGTTGTCTTCGTTGAACACTGCTGAAACTCACTCTTGTGTGGTGTAGTTGTCTACATTCCCGTTGACCAAACGCCACTGGTGTTTCGTTATTGCCCTACCAAAAGGCTCGATGTTTAACATAATAGACTAACTGCGATTAGTTCAGCTTCACGACAAAACGGGATCATGGGCTCTAGACGGCTTTTGGAGTGGGAAGAGCCCTCGACATTTGACTCCTGTCATTCCTTTCATTTAAGTCCCATACCGTACCTATTGGTCTATATGTCGGTTTGTAGGGTTTTAGGTTGGCGCGTTCGCCCTAGATACCTCACTCAAAATTTGAATATCTGATATCCGTTTTTGGGCTACCATCAATGTGCAATCAAAAATTCAAATATATCGGTTCACCCAAAGCTTTTAACCTTACTTACCGTACAGGTGTTTTCCCGGCGCGTTGGAAGATTGCGAGCGTGCAGTCTATCCGCAAGAAGTGTAAGACATCCAACCCTGTGAATTATCGACCAATAACGTTATCCGTAATTATCGACCAATTGCGTTATCCGCGCTTTCCAAGGTTATGAGGAGCATGTAAGATACTTAGAGTTCAATGGTCTTCATAGCGACCGACAATATGGGTTCCACAGATACCGTTCCACTGGTAACCTGATGGCATTCTTGTCTGAACGTTGGAGTCACCAGTTCGGTGAGAGTAAGGTTGTGGCTCTGAATATCTCCAAAGCATTTGTTAGGGTCTGGTACGGTTCAATCCTTTCAAAGCTTGTCTCTTTTGGTGTCGGTAATAACTTCGCTCGATTTATATCGAGTTTTCTCAGTGATCGCACTATAAGAGTTGTTGTAGATGGGTTTTCATCGGACGAATATAGATTGACCGCAAGAGTACCACAAGGCTCTGTCCTATCTCAATCTCTTTTTCTTATTTGCATTGACGATCTAATGGGTCCGAATTCGAATCCGATCTACTCGTTCGCGGATGACAGCAACCTCTGTAATTCATTTTCATTCGAACATAGGCCGAGTCTTCGAGAGGTTGAAGACAAGAAGCGGATTATGAACGTAACACTGCCAAGATTTTCTGGCCATTTCTGAGTGGGATCGAATGAACGAGAGTGGGTCTTAATGCACACAAGACGCAGTGCTGTTTGTTGTCCCAGTCGTTAATATCTATCGACGGTGTAGATATCACGGAGTCAGAGGCTCTTATATCAGTTCGTTAAAACATGTATTCGAAGTGTCGAAGGAAGCATTCAAGTGCTTGGGCTTTCTTAAGCTGTGTAAGAAATATTTCACTCCCTCTGATCTTCTTAATATCTAAAATACATACATCAGGCCGAAGCTGGAATATAACTTGCATATATGGGCCGGTGCTCCCCAATTGCGGCCCAATTTCCGGCTCAGTGGTACTCTCAGACAAGCGTGATGGATTCGTTGCACGGACCCCACTTACCTTAGAATCAGCGAGCTGAATCTGGAAAATAACAGGGTAGTCTACGAACATACTGAAACACTTGAAGCAATGTAATTTAGGCATCGGTCTAGGCTAGACGTGCTCTACTGTTAAGTCACTCTCGAACCCCGCTAGAAGGGATTACAGAATCCAGTCACTTTTGGCGACGAAACTGTGACTGACCCGAAGAGATACGCCAGGTTGTTCAAGCGTCAATTTATTGAGCATACAGAGAGTGACAGGGCTAGGAAGGGAGCCATTCGTCGTAACAGTGGTCTCCAAACCGATGAACAGCCATCACAATTCATCGTAGACGAAGTTACGAATGTTTTCCGTGGAGCCAAGTCGTTCAAGGCGTTGGGCACCGACGTAATCTCTACACTGATGCTGAAGAATCTGAATCTACCTGGAGTCGAGTACCTTACAACTGTCCTCAACCTGTCTTTGAGCACTCTACTAGCACCCGATGTCTGGAAGATGGGCAGAGTGATCCCGCTATTGACCGGATAAGGGGGAGTCTCCTTCTCCGTAGAAGGTCACCGTGGCTCGGAGTTAGCATGTCCGACTACGACGCAATGACTCAAACGCCGGCGTGACCATCAAACAAATTTTCAGCGATAGTTATCCCCCTACTAATGCTGGCTACATTTGTGAGGTATCCTGCCATGTTAAAACTTCTATACCAAGTGGTATCGCTATACGGAACGCCGTTCGGACCCGACATAAAAAATTAGGCCCCTTATTATTGAGCTTAAACTTTAATTAGACTGCACTCATTTGGTATGAGAGAAGTATGCCATGTTCCTTAGTGGAATGTTCATGGGAAATTTATTGTAGTAGTAGTAGTATCAAGGGAGAGTGGTACAGATCGATCTCCCTTCTCTCGATCTCGTGTGAGTGACTACCGCTCCCGATCCTCGTTGGAGAATTTCCATTCGCCAAACATCAAGACTGCATAGCCCAACAAATGCTTAGCATGCCATCACATTTGCCGTGGCTTCAATCAGCCCAGGCTATGTGATAGAACGGTTCTCATTGACTGGACCTATAGAAAACATTCGACACGCTCAGCCAAGCAACGGTCAGCCTAAAACGCTGGCTCTGGAATTATCTGTGTGGTTGCCAGTCATTTGTGGAATGTAAGGATAAGAAGTCTAAACACCGGCGCTGTTTAATCTTTACCTATCCTCCATTCCACCCGCTCCAGACATATGCGGACGATTGTACGATCATGTCATCAGGCACCCACCCAATGTTGACATCTGCGATAGATTAAACCTCTAACTTAGCGAACTTACCTCTTATTTCGCTGCCAGAGATTTGAAGATATCTGCCACCAAATCTTCAGCCTCATTGTTCACTCAGTGTTATGTTATGCGGTACTAGTGTGACTGCTATGTGACATGCAGTGGACCACCTTCATCAGGATACAAAGATTCTATTCACCGACCAAAAGCCTTAAAGTGGATCTGAGAAAAGAGCCTGTAGATCTCGACAGAACCTCTAGATCAAGCGGTTCTAGATAGCATTCATGCAGACACAGTAGCCGATGCTGTAAACAGCTACCGGGTGAATGTATTCCTTGAAGAACGGCCGCCTCCTTTGGCACCTGAAGAAATTGATCACTACAGCAGTAGTTCCAGCTCAATTACGTTCCGGCAGATGCAGCCGCGTCAGCTCCTGCAGAGCAAGGATTGATGCCGTGCAAGATGTATGTCCCGATTGTGACCAGGAATCACACGAACTACCCACCTTAGTCGCAGAGTTTCTGGACTGGAATGCTCAACAGAACCAAACGGAACACACACGCACCCGGTAACTGCCAGCTGAGCTTCGCGTGATCACGTTGAACACCACTCAATTTGGAGCTCAGAGTTGCAACCCGTATGGTGCTCATAGTCAACCAGTGCCGGGTCCAATTCATAGGTTCAGTTATATATTCGACTAGAGGAATCTGATAGTAAGTCAAGTTGGATTGGTTGGGCAGGCATCAATCCTTTCCCATTTGTAATAGAAGTGGCTGCATCTGCGGAAACGCAATCACTTGAATGGCGGTTGGTCTAACAATATGCTCTGTTGGTAGCTGTTCACCGCATCTGTTACCATTTCCTCGAGAATGCTCACTAGACTGGCCTGATATGCTGCTTAATCTAGTAGTTCTCTCTTGCAGCGTTAAATCTCTTCCTCTAAAGCCTTCAAATCCCAACGGACGTCTAAGCGCGATGAATGCATATCCACAAGGTGATTTGAATAGATGCTGCGATAACAGCCCAGAAGGTATTTACCCAGCATGCAATTGTGTCTACATGGCCCTCCCAATGTTTCTAAATTAACCGAAGTTCTAGGGGCTTAAAAGAGGTTTGACCCAAAAATTTACAATAATTTCCATGGCAACTCAGACTTAATAGCATTTCGTATGAATAAGTGTCAATTTTTAGCATCTTAAGCATTTGTTTATGTTTTTGAAAAAGCAAAAGCGATAAGCGTCTGCTGTACATATTCTAAAGTCTGGAACGACTTGATGACACTGATATGACCTACAAATCGAGTTCAAAGCAATTTAAAACTGGTTTTCATAGAATGATTATCTTATGAAAATTTAGCACACTTTGAAAACTAAAATCTATAATTTGTGTGTTTGTTCTATTTCCAGATGTTTGGCATAGGCACGGACAATGTTGATCTCACCGAGTACAAATTCCATTTCGCTTCGGCTCTGGGTTCAAATGATCAATCTTGGGCTTTCTCCTACGAAGGCAAAATTCATCACAATGGTCAACAGACAACATATGGGCAGAAATTCTCACAAGGCTGTGTAGTGGGTATCCTATTAGATCGTAGTCGAGGACAATTGGAGTTCTTTCTGAATCGAAGATCCCTAGGAGTGGCTTTTACCAATATTTGCAATGATCCCCATGTAAAATTGTATCCCATGGTTTGTTCAACGGCAGCCAAATCAGCCATACGCCTCATAAATGCCAGCTCACAAATAGAGTGTCTGCAATTGAGAGCTTTTAGAGCTATGTCAAAGCAACCCAAGGCCTTGGAGGAATTGAAAAGAATGCCTGGATTAAGAAACATATTGAATAACTATTGGTTCTTGGCTCCACCAGTGCGATATTCGCAACAAAGTCGCAATTCCCAATTCGATATGCTAGATGAGGCCGTGTTGTCTAACAAAAGTCGAAGGGGAAGAAAACAAAAGTTAAATGGTGGGATCATGAAATTTATATACGGGCAAGATCTTAAATGTTCTTTTCCTCTTCTAGATGACGACATTGACATGGATGATCTCTATAGGAATGCTCACAAAATAGCCTTGCACCAATATGGCGAAAGCGATGATGAACCTACCCTCAATGAATATTTTGATGAATATTTTCATTATCTCTTGTAAACATGGAAGACCCTCCTGCCAGTAACTGCAATCAAAAGAAATAAACTTTGGACTCACGCTTATTTTGAAAATGGTATATGTCTTCTCTCTAGCATATGTTGCTGTGATTTGTAAAATACACTTTACACACTTTAGCATATCTTCTACCTTAAAAATAGGGATAAGTATTTTAGTTTGAGTTGTGTTCAATATTTTGTGTCTTTGATGAATTCCTTTCAAATTTTAGTTTTCTGTAGGATTTTCGTTTTTTTTTTTATTAAATTGTAAGCTTTAGGTTAAAGAGTAATAAAATGTCAATGTTTTGAATGATTAAATTGAAAGCAATTGTTGTTTTTTTATTTTTATTTCAATGAAGATCCTAAAGCATTCTCGCTCAATAAGTGGCCAATAGGATTAAGGGAGTTTCCATGCTACCTCTGCCATCAGACGCCTCCCCAGGTGATGGATAGAGGAAAGCTCATGAGATATGACGGGTACCGCAGAAATAAAATATGTGGGGCTAACCAAAAAGTTAGCACAAGTAGGGAGAGTCCCGCTTGCAGGGATACGAATGCGAATGCGAACACGATGGGTCCGTGTAATAGGCTTGGCAGCGGATGAGCCAAAAGAAATGGCCAGAGGTGACGCTCGCAGATATTCAGAAGATTTACCATGAAGGAAGCCCGGTATATAGGGTCGCTGGCAGCCGCAACACTCTGTACCAATGCGATGGCCCAGTCCGCCAGCACAATTACAGAATCATCAACGTGAAATAATGGAACTGACAACCACCGATGACGACCTACGGATTCATTAGACGGTTTATAATTGGAATATGGAACGTCAGAACTCTCTCAGAATCATCGAGACTTTACCAAGTCCAGAACGAGTTGTCAAACTATAACCTAGACATTATCGGTTTAAGTGAAGTACGATGGCCGAAATACGGAATCATGGATCTTGAAGGTAGATATCACTTCATTTTTGCAGGCAATGAAATGCACCGAATAAATGGGATTGGATGAAGTAAGGCTGCATCTTATCGCCGATGCTATTTTTATACCCTCCACCATAAGATGGGGGGTATACTAATTTCGTCATTCTGTTTGTAACTACTCGAAATATTCGTCTGAGACCCCATAAAGTATATATATTCTTGATCGTCGCGACATTTTATGTCGATCTAGCCATGTCCGTCTGTCTGTCCGTCCGTCTGTCCGTCCGTCCGTCTGTCTGTCGAAAGCACGCTAACTTCCGAAGGAGTAAAGCTAGCCTCTTGAATTTTTGCACAAATACTTCTTATTAGTGTAGGTTGGTTGGTATTGTAAATGGGCCATATTGGCCCATGTTTTCATATAGCTGCCATATACACCGATCTGGGGTCTTGACTTCTTGAGCCTCTAGAGTGCGCAATTCTTATTCGATTGGAAGGAAATTTTGCACGACGTGTTTTGTTATGATATCCAACAACTGTGCCAAGTATGGTTCAAATCGGTCCATAACCTGATATAGCTGCCATATAAACCGATCTTGGGTCTTGACTTCTTGAGCCTCTAGAGTGGGCAATTATTATCCGATTGGAATGATCCCAAATGTGAAAGTCAATTTTGTGCTCCACTCCCAAAGTCCTTTCGATTAAGATCCATATTGCCATGGTCGGTAAATATGTCCGATTTGAGGGGTTTATCGGGGTAGGGTGGCCCACGAAACACTTTGTTCCACAATTGGATATCAGATTCGTTTTCTACTCTCAAATACCTTTAATGTGATACCCATATTGTGATAGGTCAATAAATCCGTTTGGCATGTTTTGGGGTTGGGCCGCCCTCCTAAGCATACCACTCCAGATTTTGATACCAATTTTTTTTTTTTACTGTAAGTGTGCAAACTAAATTTCACTTAAATCGCATTATCAGATATCAAAAAATTAAGAACCCTATGTTAACAACGGGTCCATAGTGCACGATCTGTGAAAATTTCAAGAAAATCATTTCAGCCGTTTTTGAGACTATATGGAACCAAACAAACAAAACGAGAAACAAACACAAATTAATTTATATATATACTAGCCTAACCGGACCCGCTCCGCTGCGCCTTCTTTTACTCTCTAATAACTTTTTAGGGTTGGGACACTTCGCCCTGAGTGTGTATATCGAATTTGTGCCACTGTAGCCTATGTCCACCTATAACGCTGAACGCCTGCGTTCAAATCCTGGCCGAGAGTGGTCCAGATTTGAATATAGCTGCCATATTGACCGATGTCTCGATTTAAGGTTTTGGGCCCATAAAAGGCGCATTTATTGTCCGATGTCGTTGAAATTTGGGACAATGCGTTGTGTTAGGCTCTTCGACATTTTGCTGCAACTTGACCAAAATCGGCCCAGATTTGGATATAGCTGCCATGTAGACCGATATCTCGAGTGAAAGTCTTGGCCCCATAAAAGGCGCATTTATAATCCGATTTCACAGAAATTTGACACAGTGACTTATATTAGGCTTTTCGACATTTGTGTCGTATATGGTTCAGATCGGTTTATTTTTAGATATAGCTACTAAAAGGACCAACATTTTGTTTTACACAATTGAATGATAACTTGTACTTATTAGTATTTGGTCCAAATCGGAACCTATTGCGATATAACTGCTATGGGACATAACGTATGCAATTGGGTGGGTGGGTATCCAAAGTTCGGCCCGGCCGAACTTAACGCCTTTTTACTTGTTTTCTCTCAAGCACCTTTCGTTTGAGCTCTATATTGTCGTGATTGGTCTATATACCTATTGGGCGGGTTTTGGACGGCCCCGAGGTACCCGACCCCAACAAAAGAAACCATGTTTTATTTTGACTGTAAGTTTGCAAAAAAAACAAGTAAAAGCGTGCTAAGTTCGGCCGGGCCGAATCTTATATACCCTCCACCATGGATCGCATTTGTCGAGTTCTTTTCTCGGCATCTCTTCTTAGGCAAAACAAGAAGTAAAATAGAGAGATCGATTTATATGGGAGCTGTATCGGGCTATATACCGATTCAGACCATAATAAACACGTATGTTAATGGTCATGAGAGAATCCGTCGTAAAAAATTTCAGGCAAATCGGAGAATAATTGCGACCTCTAGAGGCTCAAGAAGTCAAGATCCCAGATGGGTTTATATGGCAGCTATATCTGGTTATGAACCGATTTGAACCATATTTGGCACAGCTGTTGGATATCATAACAAAATACTACGTGCCAAAATTCATTCAAATTGGATAAGAATTGCGCCCTCTAGAGGCTCAAGAAGTCAAGACCCAAGATCGGTTTATATGACAGCTATATGAGGTTATGAACCGATTTAAACCATACTTAGCACAGTTGTTGGATATCGTAACAAAACACGTCGTGCAAAATTTCATTCCAATCGGATAAGAATTGCGCACTCTAGAGGCTCAAGAAGTCAAGACCCAAGATCGGTTTATATGGCAGCTATATCAAAACATGGACCGATATGGCCCATTTACAATACCAACCGACATACACTAATAAGAAGTATTTGTGCAAAATTTCAAGCGGCTAGCTTTACTCCTTCGGAAGTTAGCGTGCTTTCGACAGACAGACGGAAAGACGGACGGACATGGCTAGATCGGCATAAAATTTCACGACGATCAAGAATATATATACTTTATGGGGTCTCAGACGAATATTTCGAGTAGTTACAATCAAAATGACGAAATTAGTATACCCCCCATCTTATGGTGGAGGGTATAAAAAATGAATCGCATTACCAATCTCCGAGATCTGGTGGTTTTGAAAATTAGGGTAATGAGAAGTGCATTTTAGGGGAGGGATGGCACTCAAACATTTCGACTCAAATCAATGGATATCAATTTCGTGCTGCACTTCCAATTAATTTGAGCCCCAAATGGCCATGGTCTGTAAAATGAACCGGTTGGAGGGTATTTTGGGGCTGGAGTGGCCCCCACACTTTTCCCTGAAAATAGATATAAAATTCGTTCTTTACTCCCAAATACCGTTTATTTAAGCTCCATGTTGTCATATTCGGAAATGAAGTTCAGTTCAGGGGTGCTTTAGGGCGTACCCCCAAAAACTTGGCTCCAAAATTGGATATCAAATTCGTTTTCTGCTCTCAAATATCTTTCATTTGAGTCCCATATTGTCATAATGGGTCGATCAACCTATTTGACTTATTTTTGGAAGGAAAAGCGCCACCTAGTCTTGAATGCAAATTTTAATATCATCATTGTATGCCATATTTGTAATCTACGTCCAATATATATCTGTTTAAATGAGTTTTAGGGTTAGGCCGGCCCGCTGGGTACTGGGAACCAAATTTTAATACAATATTCGATTTCTAGTCTCCAGTACCTTTCATTTGATCCATATTTTGCCTATCGGTCCACTTATAGCTTTGGATGGTGTTTTGGGGTAAGGGGGCGCGACAGTATTCTAAAAAGTATATAGCCCATACTTCCTTCCAGACAAACCTACACAATCTGTGAAAATTTTAAGAAAATCTATTTAGCCATTTTGATTCTACGGAGCAACCAAACGAAGCGAGTCCTATATAGTCATGGTAGGTCATATGCCCATTTTAAGTGTTTTTGGTGGTAGGGTGACCTCCTATAATTCGATCTGATTTTGTATGCCAGATTCGTTATCTACTCCCGAATACCTTTCATTTAAGCCCCATATTAACATGAATGTCCAATATGTCTGTTGTGGGAGTGGGGGGTTGAGGGCCCGATGGGTAGAGCTGGCAAACTACAGAAAATCGCAACATTCGATATTTTCGATAGTTTTAATAATAAATATCGATAGTATCGATATTAACGTTAATTTCCCATCACCTATTGGGTTGCCCAAAAAGTAATTGCGGATTTTTCATATAGTCGGCGTTGACAAATTTGTTCACAGCTTGTGACTCTGTAAGCGCATTCTTTCTTCTGTCAGTTATCAGCTGTTACTTTTAGCTTGCTTTAGAAAAAAAGTGTAAAAAAAGTATATTTGATAAAAGTTCATTCTAAGTTTTATTAAAAATGCATTTACTTTCTTTTAAAAAATCTGCAATTACTTTTTGGGCAACCAATATATTGCAAACAAAAATGAGAAGTAAAAATCAGAAGATCGATTTATATAGAAGCAATATCAATGTCAGACAAAATAAAATCAAGATTAATAAAGTCAGTTGGAAGTCATGAGAGATATCATTGTTAGCTTAATGGGATAAAAATTGCGCCCTCTATAGGCGCAATGTATGCATTCAGTGTCGGGTTGCTTATTTTTGTTTAATTTTGCAAAAAAATTAACTTTTGCGATAGTATCCATCGGAAAAATATTCAATCAAAAAAATTAAATATCGATAGAGCCTTCGATAATTTTCCAGCTCTACCGATGGACACTTGGACCTAAAGTTTAACACCAATACCTTTCAATACCTTTCATTTAATACCCAAATTGTCCCGATCGGTCCACTTTTGATTTTGGGTGGTGTTTATGGGTAACGGGGGAGGGTCCGACCCCCTTCTGATATCAACAAATTATAAAGCATATTTCTCCTTCCTGACCATAATGACAATCTACTACCGAATATCTTTCATTTGAGTCCCATATTGTCATGATCGTCCCATAAACCTATTTTTGGGGGTTTTGGGGTTGGGGCGGCCCTCTAGTTACTTGTACCCAATTATGATGAAATTCGTACTCTACTCCTGAATACCTTTCATTTGAGTCCATATTGTCCCGATCGGTACACTTTTATTTTTGGGTAGCACTTTTGTGGTAAGGGGGAGAGTCTGCCGATATCAAAAAATTATATATACTCTATGTTTCCTTCCAGACCAACCTTCACAGTTTGTGAAGGTAATCGGCTCAGCCGTTTTTTAATCTATACGGAACAAACAAACACAAATTGATTTATATACCCTACACCACCACTTGGGTACAGGGCATTATAACTTTGGACATTTGTTTGCAACGCTAAGAAAGAGAAGAACAAGACCCACTAATAAGTATACCGACCGGCTTAGAATCACTTCCTGATTCCGTCTGTCTGTCTGTCCATGTATTCTTGTAATCAAGGTACAGGTCACATTTGTTGTCCAATTTTCACACACACAATTTGGCCTGATCTTTACAAAATTTGGCACGAAGTGTTGTTTTTGACGTCCCAATATGTGTGCAAAATTTCATCAAAATCGGTGCAGATTTAGATATAACTCCCATATATATCTTTCATCCGATGTGGACTTTTAAATTCTTATCCGATTGGAATGAAATTTTGCACGACGTGTTTTGTTATGATATCCAACAACTGTGCCAAGTATGGTTCAAATCGGTCCATAACCTGATATAGCTGTCATATAAACCGATCTTGGGTCTTGACTTCTTGAGCCTCTAGAGGGCGCAATTCTTATCCGATTTGAATGAAATTTTGCACGACGTGTTTTGTTATGATATCCAACAACTGTGCCAAGTATAGTTCCAATCGGTCCATAACCTGATATAGCTGCCATATAAACCGATCTTGGGTCTTGACTTCTTGAACCTCCAGAGTGCGCAATTCTTATCCGATTTGAATGGAATTTTGCACGACGTGTTATGTTATGATATTCAACAACTGTGCCAAGTATGGTTCAAATCGGTCCATAACCTGATATAGCTGCCGTATAAACCGATCTTGGGTCTTGACTTCTTGAGCCTCCAGAGTGCGCAATTCTTATCCGATTTTAATGAATTTTGCACGACGTGTTTTGCTATGATATCCAACAACTGTGCCAAGTATGGTTCAAATCGGTCCATAACCTCATATAGCTGTCATATAAACCGATCTTGGGTCTTAACTTCTTGAGCCTCTAGAGGGCGCAATTCTTATCCGATATGAATGAAATTTTGCACGACGTGTTTTGTTATGATATCCAACAACTGTGCCAAGTATGGTTCAAATCGGTCCATAACCTGATATAGCTGTCATATAAACTGATCTTGGATCTTGACTTCTTGAGCCTGTAGAGGTCGCAATTATTATCAGATTTGCCTGAAATTTTGTACGACGGATTCTCTCATGACCATCAACCTACGCGTTTATAATGGTCTGAATCGGTCTATAGCCCGATACAGCTCCCATATAAATCGTTCTCTTGAGCCCCCAATGGGCGCATTTCTTATTCGAATTGGCTGACATTTTACACAGGTCTCCAACATATAATTTAATTGTGGTCCAAACCGGACCATATCTTGATATCGCTCTAATAGCCGAGCAAATTTTTTTTATACCCTGTTTTGCCTAAGAAGAGATGCCGGGAAAAGAACTCGACAAATGCGATCCATGGTGGAGGGTATATGAGATTCGGCCCGGTCGAACTTAGCACGCATTTACTTGTTACCAATACCAAGGTTATAACATAATTTTTATACCCTCCACCATAAGATGGGGGGTATACTAATTTCGTCATTCTGTTTGTAACTACTCGAAATATTCGTCTGAGACCCCATAAAGTATATATATTCTTGATCGTCGCGACATTTTATGTCGATCTAGCCATGTCCGTCCGTCTGTCTGTCGAAAGCACGCTAACTTCCGAAGGAGTAAAGCTAGCCGCTTGAAATTTTGCACAAATACTTCTTATTAGTGTAGGTCGGTTGGTATTGTAAATGGGCCATATCGGTCCATGTTTTGATATAGCTCCCATATAAACCGATCTTGGGTCTTGACTTCTTGAGCCTCTAGAGTGCGCAATTCTTATCAGATTGGAATGAAATTTTGCACGACGTGTTTTGTTATGATATCCAATAACTGTGCCAAGTATGGTTGAAATCGGTCCATAACCTGATATAGCTGCCATATAAACCGATCTTGGGTCTTGACTTCTTGACCCTCTAGAGGGCACAATTCTTATCCGATTTGAATGAGTTTTTGCACGAAGTATTTCGTTATGATGTCCAACAACTGTGCCAAATATGGTTCAAATCGGTTCATAACCTGATATAGCTGCCATATAATCCGATCTTGGGACTTGACTTCTTGAACTTCTAGAGGGCTCAATTTCTATCCGATTTGGCTGAAATTTCGCAAGACGTTTTTTATTATTACTTTCAACAACTATATCAAATAAAGTACAAGTCGGTTCATAACCTGATATAGCTGCCATATAAACCGATCTGGGATCTTGACTTCTTGAGCCTCTAGAGGTCGCAATTATTAACCGATTTGCCTGAAATTTTGTACGACGTATTCTCTCATGACCATTAACATACGTGTTTATTATGGTCTGAATCGGTCTATAGGCCGATATAGCTCCCATATAAATCGATCTCTCTATTTTACTTCTTGAGCCCACAAAGGGCGCAATTCTTATTCGAATTGGCTGACATTTTACACAGGTCTCCAAGATATAATTTAATTGTGGTCCAAACCGGACCATATCTTGATATCGCTCTAATAGCAGAGCAAATCTTTTCTTATATCCTTTTTTTTGCCTAAGAAGAGATGCTGGGAAAAGAACTCAACAAATGCGATCCATGGTGGAGGGTATATAAGATTCGGCCCGGCCGAACTTAGCACGCTTTTACTTATTATACCCTCCACCATTGGAAGGGGGTATACTTATCTAGTCATTCCGTTTGTAACACCTCGAAATATTGATCTAGGACCCCATAAAATATATATTCTGGATCGTTTCAATATTCTGAGTCTATTCAGCAGGTAGCCATATGGTTGTCAGTTATAGACAATTTACACATCATGATCACCCAGCAAAAACTTGGTAAGTACATGTCATTATATTTGGCATGTAAAATAATGGATAACTCATTATCCTTAGATTTACTAGCTTCTAAAATATAACGAGTTATCAACAGGAATACCATCTGTGTTACCGGTAGTACAAATGTCATTACATACAACATTCGATGAAGCTCAAGAATAAGCACTCATTTGTAATAATAGAAAAAATTATTGTTATAACCTTGGTATTGGTAACAAGTAAAAGCGTGCTAAGTTCGGCCGGGCCGAATCTTATATACCCTCCACCATGGATCGCATTTGTCGAGTTCTTTTCCCGGCATCTCTTCTTAGGCAAAAAAGGATATAAGAAAAGAGTTGCTCTGCTATTAAAACGATATCAAGATATGGTCCGGTTCGGACCACAATTAAATTATATGTTGGAGACCTGTGTAAAATTTCTGCCAATTCGTATAAGAATATGGGATCTGTATCGGGCTATAGACCGATTCAGACCATAATAAACACGTTTGTTGATGCTCATGAGAGGATCCATCGTACAAAATTTCAGGCATATCGGATAATAATTGCGACCTCTAGGGGTCAAGAAGTCAAGATCCCAGATCGGTTTATATGGCAGCTATATCAGGTTATGAACCGATTTGAACCTTATTTGGCACAGTTGTTAAAAGTAAAAATAAAATACGTCATGGAAAATTTCAGCCAAATCGGATAGGAATTGGGCCCTCTAGAAGCTCAAGAAGTCAAATCCCCAGATCTGTTTATATGACAGCTATATCAGGTTTTAGACTGATTTCAACCATACTTGGCACAGTTGTTGGGTATCATAACAAAACACGTCGTGCGAAATTCCATTCTAATCGGATAAGAATTGCGCCCTCTAGAGGGTCAAGAAGTCAAGACCCAAGATCGGTTTATATGGCAGCTACATCAGGTTATGAACCGATTTGAACCATACTTGGCACACTTGTTAGATATAACTACAAAACACGTCGTGCGAAATTCCATTCCAATCGGATAAGAATTGCGCCCTATAGATTGTCAAGAAATCAAGACCCAAGATCGGTTTATATGGCAGCTATATCAGGTTTTAGACCGACCAACAACCACAGTTGTTGGATATAACAACAAAACACGTCGTGCAAAATTTCATTTCAATCGGATAAGAATTGCGCACTCTAGAGGCTCAAGAAGTCAAGACCAAAGATCGGTTTATATGGCAGCTATATCAGGTTATGGACCGATTTGAACCATACTTGGCACAGTTGTTGGGTATCATAACAAAACACGTTGTGCGAAATTCCATTTCAATCGGATAAGAATTGCGCCCTCTAGAGGGTCAAGAAGTCAAGACCCAAGCTCGGTTTATATGACAGCTATATCAGGTTATGGACCGATTTGAACCATACTTGGCACAGTTGTTGGATATAACAACAAAACACGTCATGCAAAATTTCATTTTAAGCGGATAAGAATTGCGCACTCTAGAGGCTCAAGAAGTCAAGACCCAAGATCGGTTTATATGACAGCTATATCAGGTTATGGACCGATTTGAACCATACTTGGCACAGTTGTTGGGTATCATAACAAAACACGTTGTGCGAAATTCCATTTCAATCGGATAAGAATTGCGCC
Organism: Stomoxys calcitrans; assembly: GCF_963082655.1. NCBI lineage: Eukaryota > Metazoa > Arthropoda > Insecta > Diptera > Muscidae > Stomoxys > Stomoxys calcitrans. Next base: position 42,411,813 of record NC_081552.1, read on the forward strand.
CTCTAGAGGGTCAAGAAGTCAAGACCCAAGCTCGGTTTATATGACAGCTATATCAGGTTATGGACCGATTTGAACCATACTTGGCACAGTTGTTGAATATCATAACATAACACGTCGTGCAAAATTCCATTCAAATCGGATAAGAATTGCGCACTCTGGAGGTTCAAGAAGTCAAGACCCAAGATCGGTTTATATGGCAGCTATATCAGGTTATGCACCGATTTGAACTATACTTAACACAGTTGTTGGATATCATAGCAAACACGTCATGCAAAATTTCATCCCAATCGGATAAGAATTGCGCACTCTAGAGGCTCAAGAAGTCAAGACCCAAGATCGGTTTATATGGCAGCTATATCAAAACATGGACCGATATGGCCCATTTACAATACCAACCGACCTACACTAATAAGAAGTATTTATGCAAAATTTCAAGCGGCTAGCTTTACTCCTTCGAAAGTTAGCGTGCTTTCGACAGACAGACGAACGGACGGATAGACGGACGGACAGACGGACGGACATGGCTAGATCGACATAAAATTTCACGACGATCAAGAATATATATTCTTTATGGGGTCTCAGACGAATATTTCGAGTAGTTACAAACAGAATGACGAAATTAGTATACCCCCCATCTTATGGTGGAGGGTATAAAAAAGCTCTAACAGATGGGAGAAGTGACATGGAACGGAGAACTTTTAAGTTATTTTGGGTATTAAAGTCTAAAGAGGGCGGAGTGGTAAAAATTGATCATGCAGCATTTGTCTTCGTTATGGCAACCTATCCGTCCGTAAAACAAAGTATAGGTATTTCGTTGCGATTGTTTGCTGTATTATTTTTTGAATTTCCCACCCTAAGACGGGCCTTAACAATAGGTGTTTCAGGTAGTTTAAGTGGCTATCTTTGCAGTAGATAAACATTTATTTAGTATTTTACTCTTCTATCCAAGTTTGTGTTAAACTGTTAGAGGGGAAGCCCCAACGAACGTACACAGAATCAGAGCTATTGGAGAGTAGGTCACGTTACATAGCTGACATTTTTCTACGTCTTGAAAGCGAAAGCTCAGTGGAGCGAGTACGATTGAAAATTTAGCTTAAAGATAAGAAGCCTCCTTTTTATAGTCGAGCCTATTTGGCGTGCCGATAAGCACACATTTTTTCCGTTTTGTCACTCCATTCATTCGCCAAGTCATTGAAAACAACTGATTTTTTAAAGGGAAAATAGCTTGGGGAGCGAATCGAGTGACAACAAGTAAAAGCGTAAAAAGTTCGGCGGGCCAAATCTTACATCCTCTACCATGGATCTCATTTGTCATTTTTTTTGCCAGATATCTCTTTATAGGCAAACAAAGGACAATGGATAAAAATTGCAAAGCTATTTCCGGTTATCGACCGATTCGGGCCATGCTTGGTTTGGCTGTTGGAGACCATAGTAGATGTCATTGTGAAAAATGTCAGCAAAAATTGGATAAGAAATGAGCCCTATAGTGGATCAAGAATTAAAATCGGGAGATCGGCTCCTATGGAAGCTATATCAGGTTATGGGACCATTCCGACCATATTTGGCACGTATGTGGAAGGTCATAGGAAAAGTCGTTAAAATAATGTTTTGCAAATCGCATAAGAATTGCGCCCTCTAGAGGCTCAATGAGTCAAATTAGGAGATCGGTTTATATGAGAGCTATATAAATTTTTAAACCGGTTTGAACCATACTTAGCACAGATGTTGGAAGTCATAACAAAATATCTTATATAAAATTTGAGACAAATCGCATCCCTGCGAAAGTTAGCAGATGGACGGACCGACATGGCTTAATCGACTTAGAATGTCAAGGCGATCAAAAATATACAGTGGTCTGGGTCGTAAGTTTTTGTACTGAAGTCTTAAATGGATAATGATTATTGTGGCAACTAGTATTGAAGGAATATTTAGTGCTGAAATTTTTTTCTGATATTTTTGGGTAAGCCGATGATGCTTACCCATGCGCAACGGCGACATTAGATAGGCCGACAAAAGTGGAAATTCGATTGAATTTAAAAATAGATAAAATGATGACAATGTGATTGGAATCAACATCGATCATCACCAACAACAAATTCAGCGCCATCTATAGGGAGATCGAAATTATTTGACTAGCCAAGCAAATCCGAAAAATGAAAAAGAGAGCGAGAGGTACAGGAGAGTGTGTTCAAAGTAGATCATATGCTTTTCACTACTGTTTTGAAAAATTGTCTATCCTCCGAATAAATAAAAAAAGGGAACTAACCTTTGTCTGTTTTCGGTTTGATTTTTTTAACCCTCCTACCCTGGGACAAGCTTCCACAACAGTCTAAAAGTTCTATAAAAACATGGCCGCAGATATATACGTAACTTAGTGAATGCAAAGAAGAGTAATTGAAAAGAAAGCTATAATTCATATGGTGTAAAAGGAAGCGCAGCGAAGCGGGCCGGGTTCAGCTAGTCTATATATATAAAAATGAATTTGTGTTTGTTTGTTTGTGGGTTTGTAAATTTGTTTGTTCCGTATAGACTCAGCAACGGCTGAACCGATTTCTTTCAAATTTTCACGGATTGTGGGGAGTGGTCCGGAAGGAGCAATAGGCTATATAATTGTTTGATATTTCAAGAAGGGCGGACCCTCACTTTACCCTAAAAGTACCACCCAAGAATATAAGGGGGCCGACCGGGGCAATATGGGACTCAAATGAGAGGTATTGGGGAGTAGAATACAATTTTGATATCAAAATTTGGGTCCAAGTACCTAGGGGGCAGCCCCGCCCCCAAAGCCACATTAAATATCCATACTGGACGATAATGCAAATATGGAACTCGAATGAAAGGTATTTGTGAGTAGATTACGAATATAGTCAGGAAAGAGGAAAAGGCTATATAATTTGTTCATATTGTTACCCCAAAAATACTACCCAAAATCAGGGTTGACCGATCGGAGCGAAATGGCCATCAAACGAAAGGTATTGGAGAGTAGAATGCGAGTTTGGTATTATAAGTTGGGTCCAACAAACCCATTGGCCAGTCCAACCCCAAAATTTCCTCAAATGTCCTTTATGTCCAAGAATCTAGGTGACGTATTATCTCCAAAAATCGCCTCCAATAGATTATTTGACCAATTAAAACAATGTGGATCAAATGATAGATATTTTTGAATAGAGTGCCTCATTCAAATATGTGCTCAAGTAGCAGATGGAGAGTGGCGCATAACCCAATATGAACAGAGAGAGGGCAGAGTGGTCAAGATTGATCATATAGCATTTAACTACGTTATTATTTCGTTGCGGTAGTTTGCGGTATTATTTTTTAACTTTCCCACTCTAAGACGGGGTTTAACAATAATTTTCAATAAACACCAGGTCTCGAAGATGGGTAGGGCGATTTAAGCGAAATTTTGTTTGCACTCTTACATCAATCTAAAATCGAAAATTTAGTATCAGAAGTGGGGTGCCTAGGAGGGCCGCCCACCCCAAAACCTGCCAAACGGGAGGCAGGCAGAGCACGAAATTGACTTTCACTTTTGAAACAGGATACAGGATATTTACTTGGGGTTTAAATAAGAGGTATTTGAGAGTAGAAAAATCCACAGGAAAATTGGAATATATTTTCAACTGAAATTAGGCAGAAATTTCCAAATTAAGAGTACTTTTCTCCAACATAGCATTATCGGGCGCAGCAGAGCGGGCCGGGCTCAGCTAGTCTTCAATTTGTGTTTGTTTTTCGGTTTCTTTGTTTGTGTGTTTTTTATAGACTCAAAAACGGCTGAACCGATTTTCATGAAATTTTCACTGATGATGCATAGCGATCCCGTGGTGAAAATAGGGTACTACATTTTTTGATATCTGAAGGGGGAGGACTCTCCCCCTGAGTCCGTGATGGGTGGTGTGATTTATGCGAAATTTTGTGTGATATCTTATAGTAACCTAAAAACAAAAATTTGGTGTACAAATTTCGGATGGGGTGCCTAGGGGGCCGCCCCACCCTAAAACCTACCAATGAAAGGTATTTAGAATAAGAAAGCGTATCTGATATCCAACTGTCGGACGAAGTGTTAGGGGGACCACCCCAACCCCCAAAACACCCCCAAACAGGACTTATTTACTGACCATGGCAATATGGGGCTTAAATAAAAGGTTTTTGAGTGTAGAATACGAATCTGATATTCAAATTTCGGGCCAAGTGTTTGGGGTCATCCTTCCCAAAAAACAATAGTTTCTAGGGCCCTTACCCAATCCGGATATGCTGACTTTTGTAATAAGGTGTTTAAATGAAAGATATTCGAGATTACAAAACGAATTGGATATCCAATTTTGAAGCCAATGGTATTATAGGGTTCAAATAAATGATATTTGAAAGTAGAGCACGATGCTGATATATTTTCAGGGCTAAGTGTTTGGAGGACCACCCCACTACTCAAAACACCATTAAATCGGGTATATTTACCGACCACGTCAATGTGGGACTTAAATGAAAGGTATTGGGTAGAAGAGTACGAAATTGTTACCCACTTTCGGGACCAATTTTTTGGGGTTTGTCCCCCTTACCCAAAACACCCCACAAACAGCAATTATTTACTGACCATCGCAATCTCAAATAAAGGTATTTGGGAGTAGAATACGAATCTGATATCCAAATGTGGGACCATGTATTTGGGGCACCGCCCCTTTTGCAAAAAACCCCCCAAAGAGTCCAAATTTTGGAGCCAAGTCATCCCACAAACTCCCCTTAAACCAATGGCAATATGAAGTTAAAATAAATGGTATTTGAGAGAAGGGCACGATGCTGATACTTTTCCATGGCCAAGGCCGAAAACACCTCCAAATTATGACAATATCGGACTAAAATAAAGACTTTTAAGAATGGAGTATATCAAACACCCAAACGTTAATGACCCTTAACCCTCCGAGCGAATTCATAGACCAATAAAGATAATATGGGATTCAGATAAAGGCATTTATATAGTTATACTGCTAGTTAAGCGGTATACATATACTATTTTCGTAGCATGTTATTCACTAAAAGCTTTTTAGTTGTCGAGAAAAAATATTCAAAATATAAGATTGTTCCATATAAAGTAAAAGAAGGCGCAGCGAGCGGGCCCCGTTCAGGTAGTACTTAATAAATGTAGAATTATCAAAAAAATTTTAATGATTTTTTTGAGCTTCTCCAAGTAAATCATTATTGAAACAGTACCAATTTCCACTATTTTTCAACTTTAATTTTCAAAATTTGCTCTTCGAATACCCCTTAACCTAATTCAAAAAGTTTGGCTGCCCGCAGTTAGCCCAATATTTTTGTTAGGTCCAAAAATGTAAAAAAGGCATGTTTCAAGTATTCGTATGGATCGGGATATTTTAATTTCGTCATTCGTCATATATATTCTTGATAGTCTTGACATTAACTAACTTTCGAAGGAGTTAAGCTAGGCGCTTGAAATTTTGCACAATTTCTTGTTATTAGTGAAGGTCAGCTGGGATTGTAAATGGACCAAATCGGTCCACGTTTTGATACCGCTGCCATATAAACCGATCTTGGGTCTTGGCTTTTGGAGCTTCTAGAGGACGCAATTCTTATCCGATTTGGCTTAAATTGCATGAAGTGTTCTGGTATGACTCCCAACAACTGTGCCAAGTATAGTCAAAATCAGTACATAACTTTAAATAGCCGCCATACAAACCGATCTCCCGATTAGATTTCTTGAGCCTCTAAAGGGCGCAATTCCTTTCCCATTTGGCTGAAATTTTGCATATGTCGTTTTGGTATGACTTCGAACAACTGTTTCAAGTACAGTCTAAATCAGTTCATAACCTGATATAACCGCCATATAAACCGATCTTCCAGTGGCCTTTTTGAGCCTCTGGAAAGAATTTGGAGATGTTGTTTTTCTATTTGAAAAAGTTATTCAAAGAACTTGACAAATGCGATCCATGGTGGAGGGTATATTAGATTCGGCCCGGCTGAATTTAGCACACTTTTACTTCTGTAATGGTTTGGAAATTTCAGGTAATTGCCTATACATTTAACAATTACATCATAATCAGGTCGTAGGTTCATGCCACTATGGACATACACCTAATTAGGACATAGGTACCAAAAGTCACAATTAGACGAAGAATTTAAAGTTCATTCATAATATGGGATTTCCATCTAAACGAATATGATCAGTTAGTATACCTAGTTGATGTTTTACTTTCGCTACAACCTATTGATTGAAGTTACGACTTAAATCTGTTATTTACCTGTAAATCTATGCCGAAATTGTATCCCAATATCCTCCTACAGACTTAAGATGGAGAAAAAGCTACCTAACAAATTATCAGGAACGAAATTGTTAAAAAGTACTTCATTTACAGACCAATGCAAAAAGGTACCTGTTACTGAATACTACTACAGTGCCAAATAAATATAGTCCATGGATTAGTTTAGGAGTGAAAGTTGGCGCTGCAAGTACTGAAAACATGGAGTTGAGCAATTCAAAATTATTTGACCTGTTTAGAAAGTCAACCATACAAAAAATGTTTGCCGAAGCTGCATTAAAAGAACACAGCATACCAAAAAATATAGCCAGACGCGAGAGTATAAAAACAAAACTTTGTCTGAACTATATAAAAATTATAAGAAAATGGATCAAATCTAATCGAACTTAAGGAGGACACTATCTTGGATACATTGGTACCCACAACATCAATCGGAAAAGCTGAAGGAAGACCAAAAACGAGTATGGAGGATTGTTCAGTTTACACAAGAAAGAGGAGACTTACAGATGCCACCAATAAATTGATCACGCCGCAATTTTCGGAAGCGCTGTCTATCAAATAAACAAAGGACAAACAAAAAGTTTGATCGCAGGTTACAAAATCTGTTGCTGATGCAAGTCCAAAGCGTTTAAAAAGGATTAGAGAAAGCATCCATTAAAAAGTATAATTTGGAAGAAGCCATGACCTTGTTTATGGACCTGGAACTTTCGAAACACAAATTTCACAAGCTAAGGACATCGTTAATCCATCACGGGGTTGACATTTTACCCACATGTTGGCATATTACGCAAGCCATATTGGATTCACGACCACTGCATAAGGAATTTACGAAAGTCTCTGCGAAAATCAGCCTGCAGGATCTTATGGAACATACTTTAAAACGGCTGCTGGAGAGTCATACTGAAAAGAGGTGGCGACCCTTCCCAAACGGGGTTGTGATGGATCAACAGGACAAAAACAATATCGGACGCAAATATGTTTATGGCATCCTTTGTTCCTTTTTGGCTAGTATCTGACTTTTCCCTTCACTGGAAAAATCCAAGTCTTTCATCAGTACATTATTGCCGACCAATAATGTTTCAAGGAATCTGAAAAACTCATAAGTGCAACGGTGGACATATAAGCAAGATTAAGCCCACAGTGTTAAACATTGGAGAAGGGAGATATATTGAATGCAGCTACGAGTTCCATCTGAGCATGGTTGAAGGAAAAGTCGTAAACGAACGCACAGGAACAACCTCAACATCATATCCAATTTGTATAAAGTGTCTGAAAAACTTCAGATTACCGAAGTTCTACAACAAGGAGAACTACGAGTATGGAATGTCGCCTTTGCGTGCATGGAGTTCTTGCTGAAATTGGCGTATACCCTACCACAAAAGGAAGAAAGCTTCGATGAAAATATTTCGACTAAGGATAAGAAAAATATCAGAAAGAAGCAAATACAGAATGATTTTTTTTTAAACAACTTGGACTAAAAGTAGACTATCCCAAATACGGATAAGGAAACTCAAACAATGGATACACTTCCAGGAGATTTTTTGAAAATGTAAATGAAAAAGTAAATAGAATCACTGGAATTGACAATCAAATCGTAATAGGATTAGGGACTATTTTAAATGTTTTTAACTGCAAGGAAAGTATCAATTCTACAAAATATGGGAAATATGCATCAAAAACACCAACACTTTTAACGGAAAAGTATCCACAGAAGAAATTGACCCCAATAGTTCATAAAATATTGGCACATGGCAAAGATATAATTGACTATCAGCTTTCTAACGAAGCACAGGAGTCTCTTAACAAATTCTATAAAAAATATAGATTACAGAATACGACCTAAAAGGAGGACCTATGCAACAAACTGGTGAAGATAAATAAGATGAAGGAAAGACAATTTAACGAGTATGGCATAATATTTAATGACGAATGGTTCGAAAACAGAACGGACGTATAATTTCAAATGGAATACACGTGGATACTGTCACTTGGCAGTATACCGGTTGACAACAATCAATACCGGTTGACAACAAGAACTTCTCTCCATTACACAATCTTACCAACTTCGAAGAATGCATACAAATGTCAGAAGAGGATGACAAAGAGCTATGTAGAACAAAAGTAGGAAATAAAGTTACCAACTTTAAAAGACACTTGAACAACAGTCCAAAAGAGAAAGTCATTCTGATTATACACAGAAAGGCTTTAATATTTCTTAAGAAACACAACGATATTATAATAACACAAGCAGACAAGGGAATTAAGACAGTGGCTATGTATAAGAAGGACTAGAAGGAGAAAATAAGGGAACTACTGAATGATAATAATACTTATAGGAAACTTAGATTAGATCCAACTACAAAATTACAAAAAAAACACTACATTATTCAGCAGCGACAGCACCGAGACTGTACGGCCTGCCCATAATACATGAACCTAACATGCCCTCAGACTTATAGTATCATCCACAAATGTACCATGCTATAAATTATCTAAATATATCGGAAAATTTCTACAAAATATAATATCAAAAGATTACAACATCAACAACTTCATAGAATTGAAACAAAAGCTCAAGGACACAATAATCGAACAAGATGAATTTCTTGTTTCCTTTGCCGTTATTTCTCTCTTTACAAATATACCGGTAAACTTAGCCATCAAAATAATAATGAATAAATGGGACATTATCAAAACACACACATATATATATCCAAAACAAAATTCTTACAAATACTCAATTACTGCCTTAAAGATAACAACTATTGTAGTTTAACTACGACAATGAAATATACCACCAGATATTTGGAATGCCAATGGGAAACTCTCTTTCCCCTACAATAGCAGATATAGTTTTAGACGATCTTCTTGACAATGCTATACATGATTTAAATATTGGGTTGTCCAAAAAGTAATTGTGGATTTTTTAAAAGAAAGTTAATGCATTTTTAATAAAACTTAGAATGAACTTTAATCAAATATACTTTTTTACACTTTTTTTCTAAAGCAAGCTAAAAGTAACAGCTGATAACTGACAGAAGAAAGAATGCAATTACAGAGTCACAAGCTGTGAAAAAATTTGTCAACGCCGACTATATGAAAAATCCGCAATAACTTTTTGGGCAAACCAATAACAACAACATCACAATAAAATTCATATGCAAATATGTTGATGACACGCTATTAATAATTAAGAAGGATGACTTAGATAAGATTCATGACATTGTTAACAAATACAACCAGAAAATACAACTTACATTTAAAATAGAAAATGACAACCATATAGCATATCTGAATACAAAAATTATGGGGAAATAACACCTCAATACCATTTGATTAGTGCCAGAAGATTATGGCATTTGGCAGAATCATGAATTACCACAACAACGCTAAAAGTTTCATTTCCAGAGTACTCCGCATCAGTGACGAACAATTCCATCAAGACAATTTCAAAACAATAACCAAAATATTAAAAACCAATAGTTTTTCACCCAAAATAATTAATAAACTTTTCGACGAAATAAAACGCAAACTGAACAGAACTTATGGCAACCATACAAGGAATGAAGAAACCAAACGATATTGTAGCTTCAAATACACAGATTAACAGAAGACAAAAGCTTAAGAACTTTAATGAACAAAACAAACAACATAAAATATGCATACAGAGCGAATCAAACAAACAACAAAATATTCTCCAACGTCTAAACTCCAATCGACAAACAACAACAAAACAGTGTTGTTTACGAAATAGAATGTAAGGGAACTGACGAACAAAGCTGAGACTTAATATATGTAGGAACAACAAAACGAACTCTACAAACAAGAATGGAAGAACACAGAGCTGACATTGAAAAAGGAATACAGAAAACAGCTTTGGCGCAACATATTTTGAAGAGTGGACATAGGGCAGACTTAGAAAATGTCAAAATATTGGATAAAGATAACAAAGAGAGAAAGAGATACTCTCTGGAAAGCTTAAGAATACAACAGAAAATAGATAGGACGATGAACTTGAAAGAGGACACAAACAATATTAGTATAAGTTAGCGTGTTGCAATATAAAAATCTGTGATATTAGAATTTAAGTTGTCTCTAATATAATTAATGTCGTATTGTTAATGAATGTGTTTTAACGAACAATTTTATGTGAATATATCCTAATTTATTGTAAGTTAATTATAATTTCATGAAGATTTGAAATTAATATGTTTTAATTTAATAGACGTATCCCCTGAAGATGTCAACAAAAATTGATGAAACGTTCAGACAAATGAAATAAAAAGGAATTTTTATTTACTGAACTAAGGTCTAAAGAGCATAAGATAAAATTTAATAAGACCGGTCTCCAGATAAGCTATAAATGCTATAAATTATCTAAATACATCGGAAAAATTCTACAAAATATAATATCAAAAGATTACAACATCAAAAACTTCATAGAATTGAAACAAAAACTCAAGGACACAATAATCGAACAAGATGAATTTCTTGTTTCCTTTGCCGTTATTTCTCTCTTTACAAATATACCGGTAAACTTAGCCATCAAAATAATAATGAATAAATGGGACATTATCAAAACACACACATATATATATCCAAAACAAAATTCTTACAAATACTCAATTACTGCCTTAAAGATAACAACTATTGTAGTTTAACTACGACAATGAAATATGCCACCAGATATTTGGAATGCCAATAGGAAACCCTCTTTCCCCTACAATAGCAGATATAGTTTTAGACGATCTTCTTGACAATGCTATACAGGATTTAAATATTGGGTTGTCCAAAAAGTAATTGCGGATTTTTTAAAAGAAAGTTAATGCATTTTTAATAAAACTTAGAATGAACTTTAATCAGATATACTTTTTTACACTTTTTTTCTAAAGCAAGCTAAAAGTAACAGCTGATAACTGACAGAAGAAAGAATGCAATTACAGAGTCACAAGCTGTGAAAAAATTTGTCAACGCCGACTATATGAAAAATCCGCAATAACTTTTTGGGCAAACCAATAACAACAACATCACAACAAAATTCATATGCAAATATGTTGATGACACACTATTAATGATTAAGAAGGATGACTTAGATAAGATTCATGACATTGTTAACAAATACAACCAGAAAATACAACTTACATTTAAAATAGAAAATGACAACCATATAGCATATCTGAATACAAAAATTATGGGGAAATAACACCTCAATACAATTTGATTAGTGCCAGAAGATTATGGCATTTGGCAGAATCATGAATTACCACAACACCGCTAAAAGTTTCATCACCAGAGTACTCCGCATCTGTGACGAACAATTCCATCAAGACAATTTCAAAACAATAACCAAAATATTAAAAACCAATAGTTTTTCACCCAAAATAATTAATAAGCTTTTCGACGAAATAAAACGCAAACTGAACAGAACTTATGGCAACCATACAAGGAATGAAGAAACCAAACGATATTGTAGCTTCAAATACACCCGTGGATTAACAGATCACAAAAGCTTAAGAACTCTAATGAACAAAACAAACAACATAAAATATGCATACAGAGCGGATCAAACAAACAACAAAATATTCTCCAACGTCTAAACTCCAATCGACAAACAACAACAAAACAGTGTTGTTTACGAAATAGAATGTAAGGGAACTGACCAACAAAGCTGAGACTTAATATATGTAGGAACAACAAAACGAACTCTACAAACAAGAATGGAAGAACACAGAGCTGACATTGAAAAAGGAATACAGAAAACAGCTTTGGCGCAACATATTTTGAAGAGTGGACATAGGGCAGACTTAGAAAATGTCAAAATATTGGATAAAGTTAACAAAGAGAGAAAGAGATACTCTCTAGAAAGCTTAAGAATACAACAGAAAATAGATAGGACGATGAACTTGAAAGAGGACACAAACAATATTAGTATAAGTTAGCGTGTTGCAATATAAAAATCTGTGATATTAGAATTTAAGTTGTGTCTAATATAATTAATGTCGTATTGTTAATGAATGTGCTTTAACGAACAATTTTATGCGAAAATATTCTAATTTATTGTAAGTTAATTATATTTTCATGAAGATTTGAAATTAATATGTTTTAATTTAATAGACGTATCCCCTGAAGATGTCAACAAAAATTGACGAAACGTTCAGACAAATGAAATAAAAAGGAATTTTTATTTACTGAACTAAGAGCATAAGATAAAATTTAATAAGACCGGTCTCCAGATAAGATTTCTTGAGTCTCTAGAGGGCGCAATTTGTATCCAAGTTAGCTGAATATATGCATATGTAGTTTTGGTATGACTTCCAACAACTGTTTCAAATATGGTCTAAATCGGTATATAACCTGATATAGGTTAAATACCGATATAGGTTTAAACATTTATTTTATAGCCCGAAGTGTTATCTTTCATATGTCCTTTAAATCATTCAGTTATCTTAATTGGTTCAAAAGACATGATTTTTTTCTAAGAAAAAACTCAAATTGCGCCCCTGTGCGTCGGTGAATAAGATGACTGCTTTCTCTATATCATCTTGTGATTGCAGTGGAATTCCCCCAGCTAAATGAGTGCAAATGTATTTCTTATATTTAGTCCAGGACCGAATTATATTGTTTAATATACCCTCCACCATAAGATGGGGGGTATACTAATTTCGTCATTCTGATTGTAACTACTCGAAATATTCGTCTGAGACCCCATAAAGTATATATATTCTTGATCGTTGTGAAATTTTATGTCGATCTAGCCATGTCCGTCCGTCTGTCCGTCCGTCCGTCTGTCTGTCTGTCGAAAGCACGCTAACTTCCGAAGGAGTAAAGCTAGTCGCTTGCACAAATACTTCTTATTAGTGTAGGTCGGTTGGTATTGTAAATGGGCCATATCGGTCCATGTTTTGATATAGCTGCCATATAAACCGATCTTGGGTCTTGACTAATAACTGTGCCTAGTATGGTTTAAATCGGTCCATAACCTGATATAACTGCCATATAAACCGATCTTGGGTCTTGACTTCTTGAGCCTCTAGAGGGCGCAATTCTTATCCGATTGGAATGGAATTTCGTAATACGTGTTTTGTTATGATATTCAACAACTGTGCCAAGTATGGTTTAAATCGGTTCATAACCTGATATAGCTGCCATATAAACCGATCTTGGGTCTTGACTTCTTGAGTCTCTAGAGGGCACAATCCTTATCCGATTTGAATGAGTTTTTGCACGAAGTATTTTGTTATGATATAAAACAACTGTGCCAAGTATGGTTGAAATCGGTCCATAACCTGATATAGCTGCCATATAAACCGATCTTGGGTCTTGACTTCTTGAGCCTCTAGAGGGCGCAATTCTTATCCGATTGGAATGGAATTTCGCACGACGTGTTTTGTTGTTATATCCAACAACTGTGCCAAGTATGGTTGAAATCGGTCCATAACCTGATATAGCTGTCATATAAACAGATCTGGGGATTTTACTTCTTGAGCTTCTAAAGGGCGCAATTCCTATCCGATTTGGATGAAATTTTGCATGACGTATTTTATTTTTACATTCAACAACTGTGTCAAATAGGGTTCAAATCGGTTTATATGATATAGCTGCCATATAAACCTGATATAGCTGCCATATAAACCGATCTGGGATCTTGACTTCTTGACCCCTAGAGGTCGCAATTATTATCCGATTTGCCTGAAATTTTGTACGACGGATTCTCTCATGACCATTAACATACGTGTTTATTATGGTCTGAATCGGTTTATAGCCCGATACAGATCCCATATAAATCGTTCTCTCTATTTTACTTCGTGAGCCCCAATGGGCGCAATTCTTATACGAATTGGCTGAAATTTTACACAGATCTCCAACATATAACTTAATTGTGGTCCGAACCGGACCATATTTTGATATCGTTTTAATAGCAGAGCAACTCTTTTCTTATATCCTTTTTTGCCTAAGAAGAGATGCCGGGAAAAGAAGTCGACAAATGCGATCCATGGTGGAGGGTATATAAGATTCGGCCCAGCCGAACTTTGCATGCTTTTACTTGTTATTTTTATTATGGGCGGTATTCTCGGGGCGACGTCCTAATTTCTTGGATCCAATTTTTGAAACCATATTCGTATTCTACTCTCGAAATCCTTTCATTTGAGTCCCATATTGTCCCGAACGGTCCACTTTGATTTTTGGTGATATTTTTGGGGTGGTGTTGGGCTGTGGACGGCTCTTTAGGTACTTGGACCCAATATTAAATATCATATTCATACTCTACTCCCAAATACCTTTTATTTGTGTCCCATATTGTCCCAATTGGTACACTTTTGATTATTGGCTCTTCTTTCGGGTGGGTTTTTGGCCTGGGGCTGGTTTATAACTATTTGGACCCAATTTTTAATACCATATTCGTATTTAGCTTTCGAATACCTTTTATTTGAGTCCCATATTGTCCCAATCGGTAAATATGTCCTGCTGGGGGGTGGGGAGGCCCCTCAGACACCAAGGAAAAAATTTTGATGTCAGATTTGTACTCTGCTTTTAAATACCTTTCATTTGATACCCATATTGTCCAAAGTGTTAAAAGTGTCTTGTTGAGTGGTGTTTTTGGGGGTGGGGGACAACCCTGACACTTAGGGTGACATTTTTATGCCAAATTCGTAATCTACTTTTAAATACCTTTCATTTGATACCCATATTGTCCCGATCGGTAAATATGTCCGTTCGGGTGGTTTTTGGGATGGGGCATCCCCCCAGGTTATTTTACCCCAAAATTGTATATGAATTTTGCGTTTTTGGGGCACTTTAAGGTGGCATACAAAATTTCGCTTAAATCGGAGCACCCATCTCCGAGATCTGGCGTTTTTGAAAGTTGTGGTTAGGGGGAGGGTCCGCACCCCTCGCGGATATCACAAAATGGGGTATCTTATTTTCACCGGGTGCTAAACTCTATCACCTGTGAGAATTTCATGAAAATCGGTTCAGCCGTTTTCGAGTCTATAGGCAACAGACAAACAAACAAACAAAGAGCAATATTTTAATTTTGATATAATAGATGTTTATGTTGGATTTTATTTCATAACCTTCTTTTTCGAGTTCTTTGAGCTCTTAGGCAGGGACAGAACTGTTATTACGCTTCAAAACAAAAACAAGGCATTTAGATAAAGGGCGATTTTTTTGAGGTTAGGATTTTCATGCATTAGTATTTGACAGATCACGTGGGATTTCAGACATGGTGTCAAAGAGAAAGATGCTCAGTATGCTTTGACATTTCATCATGAATAGACTTACTAACGAGCAACGCTTGCAAATCATTGAATTTTATTACCAAAATCAGTGTTCGGTTCGAAATGTGTTCATTCACCGTAACGTTGCGTCCAACAGCATCTTTGAAAAAATACGGTCCAATGATTCCACCAGCGTACAAACCACACCAAACAGTGCATTTTTCGGGATGCATGGGCAGTTCTTGAACGGCTTCTGGTTGCTCTTCACTCCAAATGCGGCTTATTTTATTTTGCTTATTTACGTAGCCATTCAACCAGAAATGAGCCTCATCGCTGAACAAAATTTGTCAAAATTTGAACACATTTCGAACCGAACACTGATTTTGGTAATAAAATTCAATGATTTGCAAGCGTTACTCGTTAGTAAGTCTATTCACGATGAAATGTCAAAGCATACTGAGCATCTTTCTCTTTGACACCATGTCTGAAATCCCACGTGATCTGTCAAATACTAATGCATGAAAATCCTAACCTCAAAAAAATCACCCTTTATTTTGAGTGTAGTAGTTTTTCTTTTCTTTGTTTAAATGAACTACAATACTAGCATCCTATAGATGCTTTCGGTACACGTTTCTACCTAAGTCTCTAGAACGTTACCTCTTCGTAAAGATACGACATGTGTCTTGTGTCTGCGACAATTTGTTCCCAAGTGTGTTCTGCGTTAGTTCTCGCAAGTATATAGGAGGAGGTTTCGCCGTCATGTGTCACAGTGTTGTTCTCGCCCACTTTATCGTCTGTATTTAACAAGGCGTAACGGTTTACATTTATCGTTTTCGCACCTTTCGCTTAGTTTGGATTTGGCTCCTTTGGTGGAGATCTCGTGTTCGATCTGCACCCATATGTATCGATCAATTCCGGATTGAACTTTATTTTGCGGTTGGTTATCACTATTATAATTCGTAGTAATTTTGGCTGTAGGTTCGGTTGGAAGGTGAGCAGTGGATTGAGTCATAATTTTAGGCTCGACAGTGTTAAAACCTGAATATCTCTGGTTTACACTTTCAGATGGAGCAATTATTTTATTGGTCAATTGTGGCGAACATGAGAGCGAACGAAAGAGAGGTTTCGCGATTAAGTAATGACTATTGTTGCGCTTTGTTTGGGATTTTGCATTGATTTCCACTGACGCCATTTAAGCATTTCTTCCGTTGAGACTCATGGGCCTCTCATTGGAGTGAGTCAATGACATGCACTCTATTTTCTGTTTGTTCATTTTCTTTACAAAATTCTTTTCTTTTTATACCCTCCACCATAAGATGGGGGGTATACTAATTTCGTCATTCTGTTTGTAATTACTCGAAATATTCGTCTGAAACCCCATAAAGTATATATATTCTTGATCGTCGCGACATTTTATGTCGATCTAGCCATGTCCGTCCGTCCGTCCGTCTGTCTGTCGAAAGCACGCCAACTTCCGAAGGAGTAAAGCTAGCCGCTTGAAATTTTGCACAAATACTTCTTATTAGTGTAGGTCGGTTGGTATTGAAAATGGGCCATATCGGTCCATAACCTGATATAGCTGCCATATAAACCGATCTTGGGTCTTGACTTCTTGAGCCTCTAGAGTGCG
Organism: Stomoxys calcitrans; assembly: GCF_963082655.1. Lineage (NCBI taxonomy): Eukaryota > Metazoa > Arthropoda > Insecta > Diptera > Muscidae > Stomoxys > Stomoxys calcitrans. Next base: position 42,428,927 of record NC_081552.1, read on the forward strand.
CAATTTTTATCCTATTGGAATGAAATTTTGCACGACGTGTTTTATTATGATATCCAACAACTGTGCCAAGTATGGTTCAAATCGGTCCATAACCTGATATAGCTGTCATATAAACCGAGCTTGGGTCTTGACTTCTTGAGCCTCTAGAGGGTGCAATTCTCATCCGATTTGAATGAATTTTTGCACGAAGTGTTTTGTTATGATATCCAACAACTGTGCTTAATGTGGTTCAAATCGGTTCATAACCTGATATAGCTGCCATATAAACCGAGCTTGGGTCTTGGCTTCTTGAGCTTCTAGAGTGCGCAATTCCTATCCAATTTGGCTGAAATTTTTCAAGAAGTATTTTATTCTTACTTTCAACAATTGTGTCAAATAAAGTTCAAATCGGTTCATAACCTGATATAGCTGTCATATAAACAGATCTGGGATCTTGACTTCTTGAGCCTGTAGAGGTCGCAGTTATTATCCGATATGCCTGAAATTTTGTGCTACGGATCCTCTCATGACCATCAACATACGTGTTTATTATGATCTGAATCGGTCTATAGCCCGATACAGCTCCCATATAAATCGATCTCTCTTTTTAACTTCTTGAGCCCCCAAAGGGCGAAATTCTTATTCGAATTGGCTGACATTTTACGCAGGTTTCCAACATGTAATTTAATTGTGGTCCAAACCGGAGCAAATCTTTTCTTATATCCTTTTTTGTCTAAGAAGAGATGCCGGGAAAAGAACTCGATAAATGCGATCCATGGTGGAGGTTATGTAAGAACTTAGCACGCTTTTATTTGTTCTTTTTTTTTTCTTTTCAATATTTGGCATTGGATGTTTTATTTGAGGTTTACATATGTGTGCAAAATTTCATAAAAATCGGTCCAGGTTTAGATAGCTCCCATATATATCTTTCATCCGATATGGACTTTTAAGGCTGTAGAAGCCAATGTTTTGGTCCGATCTTTAATATATTTTGAGTGAGGTGTTTCATTTGACGTCCTAATATGTGTGGAAAGTTTCATGAAAATCGGTCCAGATTTAGATATAGCTCCGATATATATCTTTCATCCGATATGGCTGTTTAAGGCTGTTGAAGCCATATTTTTTTCCGATCTTTACAAAATTTGGCATAGGATGTTTTATTTGACGTCTCTATATATGTTTGCAAAATTTCATTTATAGGGCCTTAGAAGCCACAATTTTGGTTTGATCTTTATAAAATTTTCAGTGAGGTGTTTTAACGACGTGTGCTAAATTTTATCAAAGTCCGTACAGATTTAAATATATGTAGGTTCCATGTATATATTTCATATAAAGTGACTTTAGTAAGTACAATTTAGGTTCTTTCATAAGAAAATCTTACAAGATTCTATTAAATATATCTATAGGTATGCAAAACTAAATTCGGACTACATTTCAACATAGGTTCCATGCATTAAAAGTAGTACACAGTCTGGGTGGTGTAGGGTATTATATAGTCGGCTCCGCCCGACTTTTGGCTTTCCTTATAGGTTTTCTTTATGCTTTGTAAGACTTTAGGTAAGCGTTTAATAATAATTTAGGCTGCACCTATATTATAATGCGAACTACATTTCCACTAAGTTTAAGTAGATAACAGAACGTCCAAATCGCTTAGTAACGTGAAAAATTTAATTTTATATACCGATATCTTGATTTAAGGTTTTGGTCCCATAAAAGGCGCATTTATTGTCCGATTTCGCCGAAATTTGGGACAGTGAGTTATGTTGGGGCCTTTGACATCCTTCTTCAATTTGGCCCAGATCGGTTCAGATTTGGATATAGCTGGCATATAGACCGATCTCACAATTTAAATCCTTGGCCCCATAAAAGTCACATTTATAATCCGATTTCGCTAAAATTTGACATAGTGACTTATGTTTCCGGCTTTCCGATATCAGTGTCGTATATTGTTTATATCGGTCTATATTTGGATATGGCTACCAAAAAGATCAATATTTTGTTTTGCAAAATTGAACAATGACTTGTACTTATTAGACCGCTCGGTCCATATTTTGATAAAGCTACTATAGGGGCATACACTATGCATTTTTCACCGGATTATGACGAAAGGTGGTGGTGGAAAGGTATACCCGGTTTACCTGGTTTACATACATATCCAAAGTTCGGCCCGGCCGAACTTAACGCTTTTTACTTTTTATACCCTCCACCATAAGATGGGGGGTATACAAATATCGTCATTCTGTTTGTAACTACTCGAAATATTCGTCTGAGACCCCATAAAGTATATATATTCTTGATCGTCGAGACATTTTATGTCGATCTAGCCATGTTCGTCCGTCCGTCCGTCCGTCTGTCTGTCGAAAGCACGCTAACTTCCGAAGCAGTACAGCTAGCCGCTTGAAATTTTGCACAAATACTTCTTATTAGTGTATGTCAATTGGTATTGTAAATGGGCCATATCGGTCCATGTTTTGATATAGCTGCCATATAAACCGATCTTGGGTCTTGACTTTTTGAGCCTCTAGAGTGCGTAGTTCTTATCCGATTGGCATGAAATTTTGCACGATGTGTTTTGTTATGATATCCAATAACTGTGTCAAGTATGGTTGAAATCGGTTCATACCCTGATATAGCTGTCATATAAACCGATCTTGGGTCTTGACTTCTTGAGCCTCTAGAGTGCGCAATTTTTATCCTATTGGAATGAAATTTTGCACGACGTGTTTTATTATGATATCCAACAACTGTGCCAAGTATGGTTCAAATCGGTTCATAACCTGATATAGCTGTCATATAAACCGAGCTTGGGTCTTGACTTCTGGAGCCTCTAGAGTGCGTAGTTCTTATCCGATTGGAATGAAATTTTGCACGACGTGTTTTGTTCTGATATCAATAACTGTGCGAAGTACGGTTCAAATCGGTTCATAACCTGATATAGCTGGCATATAAACAGATCTGGGGACTTGACTTCTTGAGCTTCTAGAGTGCGCAATTCCTATCCAATTTGGCTGAAAATTTTCACGAAGTATTTTATTCTTACTTTCAACAATTGTGTCAAATAAGGTTCAAATCGGTTTATAACCTGATATAGCTGTCATATAAACAGATCTGGGATCTTGACTTCTTGAGCCTGTAGAGGTCGCAGTTATTATCCGATATGCCTGAAATTTTGTGCTACGGATCCTCTCATGACCATCAACATACGTGTTTATTATGATCTGAATCGGTCTATAGCCCGATACAGCTCCCATATAAATCGATCTCTCTTTTTAACTTCTTGAGCCCCCAAAGGGCGAAATTCTTATTCGAATTGGCTGACATTTTACGCAGGTTTCCAACATGTAATTTAATTGTGGTCCAAACCGGACCATATCTTGATATCGCTCTAATAGCAGAGCAAATCTTTTCTTATATCCTTTTTTTTGCCTAAGAAGAGATGCCGGGAAAAGAACTCGACAAATGCGATCCATGGTGGAGGGTATATAAGATTCGGCCCGGCTGAACTAAGCACGCTTTTACTTGTTTTTCTTTTCAAAATTTAGTTTATTTGAGGTTTACATATGTGTGCAAAATTTAATAAAAATCGGTCCAGGTTTAGATAGCTCCCATATATATCTTTCATCCGATATGGACTTTTAAGGCTGTAGAAGCCAATGTTTTGGTCCGATCTTTAATATATTTTTGGTGAGGTGTTTCATTTGACGTCCTAATATGTGTGGAAAGTTTCATGAAAATCGGTCCAGATTTAGATATAGCTCCGATATATATCTTTCATCCGATATGGCTGTTGAAGCCATATTTTTTTCCGATCTTTACAAAATTTGGCATAGGGTGTTTTATTTGACGTCTCTATATATGTTTGCAAAATTTCATTTATAGGGCCTTAGAAGGCACAATTGTGGTTTGATCTTTATAAAATTTTGAGTGAGGTGTTTTAACGACGTGTGCTAAATTTTATCAAAGTCCGTCCAGATTTAAATATATGTAGGTTCCATGTATTCATTTCATATAAAGTGGCTTTAGTAAGTACAATTTAGGTTCTTTCATAAGAAAATCTTACAAGATTCTATTCAATATATCTATAGGTGTGCTAAACTAAAATCCGACTACATTTCAACATAGGTTCCATGCATTAAAAGTAGTACACAGTCTGGGTGGTGTAGGGTATTATATAGTCGGCTCCGCCCGACTTTTGGCTTTCCTTATAGGTTTTCTTTATGCTTTGTAAGACTTTAGGTAAGCGATTAATAATAATTTAGGCTGCACCTATATTATAATGCGAACTACACTTCCACTAAGTTTAAGTAGATAACAGAACGTCCAAATCGCTTAGTAACGTGAAAAATTTAATTTTATATCGCTGTGACTTTGAAAACAAGTCCACCTACCGATCTCTTGATTTAAGGTTTTGGTCCCATAAAAGGCGCATTTATTGTCCGATTTCGCCGAAATTTGGGACAGTGAGTTATGTTGGGGCCTTTGACATCCTTCTTCAATTTGGCCCAGATCGGTTCAGATTTGGATATAGCTGGCATATAGACCGATCTCACAATTTAAATCCTTGGCCGCATAAAAGTCACATTTATAATCCGATTTCGCTAAAATTTGACATAGTGACTTATGTTTCCGGCTTTCCGATATCAGTGTCGTATATTGTTTATATCGGTCTATATTTGGATATGGCTACCAAAAAGACCAATATTTTGTTTTGCAAAATTGAACAATGACTTGTACTTATTGGACCGCTTAATATCCATGTCGAATTTGGTCCAAATCGGACCATATTTTGATAAAGCTACTATATGGGCATACACTATGCATTTTTCACCGGATTATGACGAAAGGTGGTGGTGGAAAGGTATACCCGGTTTACCTGGTTTACATACATATCTAAAGTTCGGCCCGGCCGATCTTAACGCGTTTTACTGGTTTAAAGTTATTTTTTTAGTATTTAGAGCGCACAACAAGCCGATTACTGGCTTAGTGGCATAGGGCGGATTAATATTCGCACCCTCTTTTCAACCTAACCCTTACCTATCCTTGGAGCAGGATATCTACAGTTGGAATGCCAGGGTTCCCATAGAAAAGGAATGGAACTATGCATTAAATGCGGTAAGAGTGGACAAAAGATGAAGGAGTGCTCCAACCCTCTGATATGCTGTACTCGTATATGATCGCATAGCGGAAAAGGCTCGACAGATCACCTTCCTGGCTCAGGAAGATGTAAAAAGAGGCACACAGCAGGCATGCTAAGAATACTACAGGCCAACATGCATAGGAGTGAGTTCGTAAAGTCTCCTAACGTGTTGACATCATAGCTATATGCGAACAATTTAGAGGAAGAAATCAAGGGTACTGGCTTTAAGATCCCACAAATACAGCTGCTATCTGGATTCCAGACCGCAATGGCATCTCACCAGTAAGCAGCGGAAATGGATACGGATTCACCTGGGCACAGCTAGATCACTTCAGGTGACAGTGTCGATGCCCTCGGAGAAAAACTTGATGAGATCGAAGACACAATGCGAAGATTAGACGGGCCTTACATAATTGCTGGTGATTTCAACGCTCGAGCGGTAGAATGGGGAATGCCAACGACCAACCACAGAGAAAGACGAGTTTTACGAATGACAGCAAAAACTGGTTTACTCGTTGTTGCGATGGCACTATACCGGACATCATCCTTGCGTCCCAGGAAATCATGAGAAAGATAACAGAGTGGAGTGTACCAGAAACTTACACGGCAAGTAAACACCAGTATATTATGTTCTCCTCTAATACTGGAAGGAACCCACCTAATGAGGGATGGACCACAAGTACACGAAAGTGGAACGTGAACAAGATCGACATCTCGAAACTCCTAGCGGAAATTGATTGGCAAGCAAGCAAGGATACAAAATTCTGATGCAAAAACCCGGCACACGGAGCCCAACAGCGGTGATGGGCGTAAGAACAAGGGAAATATAGTCCACACACTCTTCCCCCATTACGACCGTAGAGAAGATGTAGGTTATGAAGGGCCCACTGACAACATAAGCCCGTTTACGATAGAGGAGCTAAGGAATGAAGGTCACAGCTTTCAGAGCAGAAAACCCCCGGTCGCGACGGAATACCTGCTGAGGGCATCAGGTAGATAGCTGAAAATAGACTGGAATTTCTTTTAGGAATATTAAACTGGTGCCTATTTGAAGGTGTTTTTCCGGAGGTTTGGAATAGGCAAAAGCTGGTGCTCATATGCAAGGGAAAAGGTGATCCAATATACCTATCCTGGACACGACTGGAAAGCTTTTGGAGCGACTTATAACGCCACGGCTCCAGGACGCCATTATTGAGAAAGGTGGTGTCAATGAGACAACATGGTTTACGGGCAGGAATGTCCACGATCAGAGCTGTACTCTAGGCTGATTATCCTCTCAGCCACACTGGATGTGAAGTACGCCTCCGATGGTCTGACGTCCTCCAATCACTCAGAGAGGACTTTAATCACTCAGTCGACTGATGGCAAACATAGGTGGGCCTCTCCCGAGCCGGCGCAGACTTTTAATTGAGACATGCAATAGCATCCTCCTCTATGGGAGCGAAATATGAAGCCAAACACTGCAAACAGCATGCCGAGTGAAATCCCTGCTTTCGGTAGGGAGAGCATCCAACAGGACAGTGGCGGATTCCGCAGCTCTTGTAAAGGGTGATTTTTTAGCTATTGTTTTTTGGGCAACATTGGTTTAAACAGCTCACGCACATTTCATGTTTTCACTGTCAAACATCTTCAATTTGGTTCATAATTTAACCATGAATCGTCTTACAAACGAACAACGCTTCCAAATGATTGAATTTTATTATCAAAACGCGTGCTCTGTTAAGTAAGTTCATCGCGCGCTTCCTCCATTGAGCGACGAAGCTCATTTTTGGCTCAATGGGTACGTAAATAAGCAGAATTGTCGATTTTGGAGTGAAGATCAGCTAGAAGCATTGCAAGAGCTACCAATGCATCCAGAGAAAGTCACAGTTTGGAGCGGTTTATGGGCTGGTGAGATGATATCCAACTTTTTTGCTCAAAATACAAGAGCTTGACTTGCATGACATGTGGTTTCAACAAGACCGTGCCATATGCCACCATGCACACATAACAATGGACATATTGAGAGGCGAGTTCGGTGAACATTTTATTTAACGTTCGGGACCGGTCAATTGCGATTTAACGCCTTTAGACTATTTTTTGTGGGGCTATGTTAAAGCTCATATATATACAGACAAGCTCGCTTCAATTGTTACCGGCCGAGATGCTGGAAAGAGTATGCCTAAATTGGACTAAGCGAATGGACCATTTGAGGCGCAGTCACTGTCGACATTTGTAAGAAGTAATCTTCTAACATTAAATTATATGAACCGTACTATCGATTCTAATAAACATTTCATGAATTTTATGTGTTTTTTTTTTGAAAAACTTTCCTATAGCGCTTAAAAACTTGTTTTGCTCTGTACCTTTACCCCACTCGGAAATGGCCAATAAATTGTGGGAGAGCGTCTAATCCATAACGCGTCTCCTGTTCCCGATTTTTTATGGACTGGGTCAATGGTCGAATGAATATGGATGACACAATCTACTGTCATCGGCAAATGAGTAGACTGGCTTCGAAGCCTGGCCCAATAGATCGTCAATGAAAATTAGAAAAAGAGAAGGGAAAAGGGCAGAGCCTTGTGGCACACCTGCGGTCAATGTATACTCATCCGATGGGAACCCATCTACAACAACACGTATAGTGCGATTACCGAGAAAGTTCGATGCAAATCGAACGAAGAAATTGGCGACTCCAAAAGCTACAAAATTTGACATTACTGCGCCGTACCAGACCCTATCAAATGCCTAGAAGATTTCTAGCGCCACAACTTTACTTTCAGCAAACTGGTGGAAAGAGCGACTCCAACGTTTCGACAGAAATGCCATTAGGTCTCCCGTAGAGCGATTTTTGCATAACACATACTGTCTATCGCTAAGAAGGCCAATTCGCAGGGTTGTTCGCCACACCTTTTTTAGGGATGGGCTGAACATTCACAAATTTCCAATTCGCCGCAAGGCTGTGTAGTGGACGAGCAAGAGCGAAGAATACTTACAAAGTACAATTGTTAATATACCATCCGGGCCCGGAGATGTATTAACGTCGAGATCCGCAAGAACCCTTTTAACTCCACGTGTCCAAATGAATACCTGAGGCATCAAACCAGATGCACTTTCAATCTCGGGAAGTGGTTGATTGTTAAAAGGCAGGGAGGAATTTCAGGTTCAGTGAACCGGGTCAGTGAATAACTGGGCATTTTTAACAAGAATTGGTATTGCTAATGGGTTGCCCTTTACTCTTTACGAAAGACCAAAAGCTCTTGCTTCACTTCGAACAAGCAATAATCTTAATCTAATCTAATCTAATCTAATCTAATCTAATCTAATCTAATCTAATCTAATCTAATCTAATCTAATCTAATCTAATCTAATCTAATCTAATCTAATCTAATCTAATCTAATCTAATCTAATCTAATCTAATCTAATCTAATCTAATCTAATCTAATCTAATCTAATCTAATCTAATCTAATCTAATCTAATCTAATCTAATCTAATCTAATCTAATCTAATCTAATCTAATCTAATCTAATCTAATCTAATCTAATCTAATCTAATCTAATCTAATCTAATCTAATCTAATCTAATCTAATCTAATCTAATCTAATCTAATCTAATCTAATCTAATCTAATCTAATCTAATCTAATCTAATCTAATCTAATCTAATCTAATCTAATCTAATCTAATCTAATCTAATCTAATCTAATCTAATCTAATCTAATCTAATCTAATCTAATCTAATCTAATCTAATCTAATCTAATCTAATCTAATCTAATCTAATCTAATCTAATCTAATCTAATCTAATCTAATCTAATCTAATCTAATCTAATCTAATCTAATCTAATCTAATCTAATCTAATCTAATCTAATCTAATCTAATCTAATCTAATCTAATCTAATCTAATCTAATCTAATCTAATCTAATCTAATCTATACTAATCTAATCTAATCTAATCTAATCTAATCTAATCTAATCTAATCTAATCTAATCTAATCTAATCTAATCTAATCTAATCTAATCTAATCTAATCTAATCTAATCTAATCTAATCTAATCTAATCTAATCTAATCTAATCTAATCTAATCTAATCTAATCTAATCTAATCTAATCTAATCTAATTATTATTATTATTATTATTTATTATTTATTTTTAAAAATCTCTTCATTTTCATACAATTTGTCTTATGTATAATGTCCCGCGAAACCATGTCGGTTTGTCTGCAGGATGTATATCAGCCAAGCTGTAGTATTTCAATTTTTTTTTTTTTTTTTTTTTTTTTTTTTTTTTTTTTTTTTTGAATTGAATTGATAAGTTTTGAAATAAATAAATAAATGCAATAAAAAAAAAATTCAATTCGATATTAGAAATTTTTTTATCATTTTACATCTTTTAAAGCTATTATTATTATTGATGATATTTAGTGGTAATTTATTTAAAAAATTTGGTAGAGTAACTTCCAGAGAGTATTTTCCATAATCGTTGCGATATTTAGGAACTTCGTATTTGCCAGATGCTTTTCTTCGTGTATTCCTGCTGTGGCTAATGCGTTTTAAAAAGGTTGGGTTGTTGAAGAATTCTCGAGCTATGGTTGTGTTGTAGAGTCCATCGATGTTTAGTATTTCAAGGGACTTGTATAAATCATTGGAAGGTGTGAGTGCTATGTTATTATTTCGATTCTGTTGGTTGTTTGATGTTTTCGTTTTATTTTTATTTATAAGTTTTACTAGTCTGTTTTGGTACATTTGCAATATTCTACAATGTTTAGACTTTCCCCACGCAGTAGTACCATGTCTCAATTGAGATTCTACTAAAGAAAAATATGCTTGCCTTAGTACAAAGTACGGTGAACAATTACTAAGGTGATACAGAGCAAACATACATTTCCTGAGTCTTTTTGTTAGCTGTTCGATATGGGCTTTCCATTTAAAATGTTGATCTAAGTGTACACCTAAATATTTGTATGTTTCCACAAACTCTATGGTGGTTTCACATTGGTCGTTTAGGGTTTGATTAGTTGTGGATGTACAAGCTCGATGAAGGCAATCAAAATTATGAAAAATAATTTTTAAATTAGATTTTGGTATGTGCCTAGGTCTGATGTGCATCACTTTAGTTTTGTTGGAATTAATTATAAGACCGTTATCGTGGCACCATTTGCTGAGAATATTGAGCTCATTCTGCATAATTGATTCGGCTTCCTTAATATTTTTGCTTTCCACAAGAACTACAGTGTCATCAGCGTAGGAAAAAGCAGTGCTGTTTTTTAGCATTTTGAGCATCTCATTGGCGTAAATTATGTATAATATCGGGCCCAATTTAGATCCTTGTGGTACTCCGAAATTTGCAGTTTTGTGGGTACTTAATTCGTTATCTATTTTAACTTTATATTGCCTGCAGTTGAGATAGTTTTTAAACCAATCCAGACAATTTCCTCTGATACCACATTTTTCTAGTGTATTTATAAGTTGTGTGTGCGTTAATGTGTCGAAAGCCTTGCTGAAATCAATAAATAATGCTAAGCAGTGATAGTTCTCATTTAATTTCTTGTTGATGTGGTTCGAAAAAAACCCAAGTAGCTGGTTAATATTTTTGCCTTTTTGAAATCCGAACTGTTGTTTATTTATTATTTGGTATTTTGTCAGGAAACTGTTGAGTCTTCTTACCACAATGTCTTCCAAGACTTTCTCTACGGCAGATAGGATTGATATTGGCCTATAGTTATTTAAGTCATTTTTACTTCCATTTTTAAATATTGGCCTAACGATGGCAGTTTTTAAAAGAGGTGGAATTACGGATTCATTTAAACTCATATTAATAAATGAAGTTATTATTGGTGTAAGATTAACAGCATTTGTTTTTAAATCTACAGCTCTGATACAGTCTACACCTGCAGTTTTTTTCGGATTGAGAGATTTTAAAATATTCAATATTTCTTCTTCATCAGTTTCTCCCATGAACATTGTATTTTGCAAATTTGTTCCCTCGTTTGGACAGGTTATGATGTTGCAAGGATGCAATATTTTTTGGATATTTTCTTCAAGCGAATGGGCAAAACTATTTGCCAATACTAGCGGACTCACCGAAGGAAAATGTTTTTTCATATTGGCATCAATGTTCTCAACTCTCTTGCCGGTAATACGGTTAATTGTTTTCCAAGTTTCACGTATATTATTTTTGTTTTGTATAAATTCATTGAAGTTATATTTGTTTTTAGCGTAATTTATTTTTTTGTTTAATTTATTGTTAAATGCTTTGTATATTTTTTCGTTGGTTTTGTTATTTCTATTTTTTTGCCATTTTTTATGTAGTTTATCTCTGATCTCACAACATTTTACTATTTCATTATTGAGCCACGGGTGCGGGTTACGTTTATCTGTTCGTTTGTTTGCTGTGTATTTTGATTTTTCATAAATTGTTTCAAATTTAGTATAGATTTTATCAAACAATTCATTAGCGTTCGTTGCTTCATTTAATAGTAAAGACCAATTCGTGTTTTTTATTAATTGATTAACTTTTGACGTATTGATATTCACTTTTGCATCACCCTGTTTACTTTTGTTGGTTATGGTGTTTGTTTCTCTTTTATGATCCATGCATCCAAATATTGCGTAGTGGTCTGCTATTGCTGTTTTTATTATTGCTGCATACGCTCTCTCTCTCTTTCTGTTGCACCTCATGAACAGGTGGTCAATGCACGTTTTGGTGTTGGTGTTTGGGTCTTCTCTTGTTGGCTCGGCCACCATACAATGCAATCCATGCGAAGAGAGTATTCCAAGATATTTGGTTGTGTTGCAGTTTCTCTTTTGTGTGTCAATATTTGTATCTCCGGTCACTATTAACTCATTCTTATTGTTTATACTGCTTATGGCTTCATCCAACTCTTTTAAAAAGGGTTTAATACTCAAATTTGGTGGGCGATAAATAGCTATTATAGATATGTTTGTGTTGATGTCCACCCTCAACACCTCTGCAAAATTCATTTGGATGCTAACTTCATTGTATTGGAGATTCTCTTTGATATATATTACCACACCACCACCTCTTCCTTCTCTATTTAAGAAAATGGAATTGAAACCATCAATTTGGTATAAGATATTCTCATCACGTTTAATATTTATTTCAGTTAAAATTATTAGTTGTGTTTTATTCAAAATGTTTTTTGTGTAAGTCAAAAATGCGTTAAAGTGCTTTCGTAGCGATCGAATGTTTATGTGTAATATATTCATTGGATAATCCATTATTTCAGATTTAATTTCACTAAAATTATTAAAAACTTCATATTTGTAGTCCATAATTTCCATTTTTATTTTATGATTTATTTTTATTAATATATTTTTTTTATGATGCTGAAAGAAGCCAAATCTAATCTAATCTAATCTAATCTAATCTAATCTAATCTAATCTAATCTAATCTAATCTAATCTAATCTAATCTAATCTAATCTAATCTAATCTAATCTAATCTAATCTAATCTAATCTAATCTAATCTAATCTAATCTAATCTAATCTAATCTAATCTAACCTAATCTAATCTAATCTAATCTAATCTAATCTAATCTAATCTAATCTAATCTAATCTAATCTAATCTAATCTAATCTAATCTAATCTAATCTAATCTAATCTAATCTAATCTAATCTAATCTAATCTAATCTAATCTAATCTAATCTAATCTAATCTAATCTAATCTAATCTAATCTAATCTAATCTAATCTAATCTAATCTAATCTAATCTAATCTAATCTAATCTAAACTAATCTAATCTAATCTAATCTAATCTAATCTAATCTAATCTAATCTAATCTAATCTAATCTAATCTAATCTAATCTAATCTAATCTAATCTAATCTAATCTAATCTAATCTAATCTAATCTAATCTAATCTAATCTAATCTAATCTAATCTAATCTAATCTAATCTAATCTAATCTAATCTAATCTAATCTAATCTAATCGAATCGAATCGAATCGAATCGAATCGAATCGAATCGAATCGAATCGAATCGAATCGAATCGAATCGAATCGAATCGAATCGAATCGAATCGAATCGAATCGAATCGAATCGAATCGAATCGAATCGAATCGAATCGAATCGAATCGAATCGAATCGAATCGAATCGAATCGAATCGAATCGAATCGAATCGAATCGAATCGAATCGAATCGAATCGAATCGAATCGAATCGAATCGAATCGAATCGAATCGAATCGAATCGAATCGAATCGAATCGAATCGAATCGAATCGAATCGAATCGAATCGAATCGAATCGAATCGAATCGAATCGAATCGAATCGAATCGAATCGAATCGAATCGAATCGAATCGAATCGAATCGAATCGAATCGAATCGAATCAAATCGAATCGAATCGAATCGAATCGAATCGAATCGAATCAAATCGAATCGAATCGAATCGAATCGAATCGAATCGAATCTAATCTAATCGAATCTAATCTAATCTAATCTAATCTAATCTAATCTAATCTAATCTAATCTAATATGACTTACTGTAGGTTAGGTTTAAAAGAGGGTGCGGATATTAATCCGCCCCATGACACTTTGGAGATATACCTTAGTCAGTTATCGGCTTCTTGTGCTTTCTTAATATTGAAAAATTAAGTAACCTCGAAAAAGAAGTAAACAGTTCCGTACTACTTACAAAATCCTTAATTGTTTTCTATGCCACGCCCCTAAATTGGTTCATGTCTGATATTGTGTCCCCAACTAAGTGCCGGTATCTGTTAGACGCGAAAGCCGGGCTATGACATAGGAAATGCTCCAAAGTCTCATCATCTTCCCAGCATGCCCTACACATGCGTACGCAGTCCGGCATAAGGCGAGAGACGTATTCGTCACATGCGTACAGCATTTTCCCAGCCTGAACCGCAAAACAAAAAAACAAGTAAAAGCGTGCTAAGTTCGGCCGGGACGAATCTTATATACCCTCCACCATCGATCGCATTTGTCGAGTTCTTTTCCCGGCATCTCTTCTTAGGCAAAAAAGGATATAAGAAAAGAGTTGCTCTGCTATTAAAACGATATCAAGATATGGACCGGTTCGGACCACAATTAAATTATATGTTGGAGACCTGTGTAAAATTTCAGGCAATTCGTATAAGAATTGCGCCCATTGGGGCTCACGAAGTAAAATAGAGAGAACGATTTCTATGGGATCTGTATCGGGCTATAGACCGATTCAGGTCATAATGGTCATGAGAGGATCCGTCGTACAAAATTTCAGGCATATCGGATAATAATTGCGACCTCTACGGGTCAAGAAGTCAAGATCCCAGATCGGTTTATATGGCAGCTATATCAGGTTATGAACCGATTTGAACCTTATTTGACACAGTTGTTGAAAGTAAAAATAAAATACGTCATGCAAAATTTCAGCCAAATCGGATAGGAATTGCGCCCTCTAGAAGCTCAAGAAGTCAAATCCCCAGATCTGTTTATATCACAGCTATATCAGGTTAAGGACTGATTTCAACCATACTTGGCACAGTTGTTGGATATCATAACGAAATACTTCGTGCAAAAATTCATTCAAATCGGATAAGAATTGTGCCCTCTAGAGGCTCAAGAAGTCAAGACCCAAGATCGGTTTATATGGCAGCTATATCAGGTTATGGACCGATTTAAACCATACTTGCCAAAGTTGTTGGGTATCATAACAAAAGACGTCGTGCGAAATTCCATTCCATTCGGATAAGAATTGCGCCCCCTAGAGGCTCAAGAAGTCAAGACCCAAGATCGGTTTATATGGCAGCTATATCAGGTTATGAACCGATTTGCACCATACTTGGCACAGTTGTTGGATATCATAACAAAACACGTCGTGCAAAATTTCATTCTGATCGGATAAGAATTGCGCAAGCTAGAGGCTCAAGAAGTCAAGACCCAAGATCGGTTTATATGGCAGCTATATCAGGTTATAGACCGATTTGAACTATACTTGGCGCAGTTGTTGGATATCATAGCAAAACACGTCGTGCAAAATTTCATTCCAATCGGATGAGAATTGCGCACTCTAGAGGCTCAAGAAGTCAAGACCCAAGATCGGTTTATATGGCAGCTATATCAAAACATGGACCGATATGGCCCATTTTCAATACCAACCGACCTACACTAATAAGAAGTATTTGTGCAAAATTTCAAGCGGCTAGCTTTACTCCTTCGGAAGTTAGCGTGCTTTCGACAGACAGACGGACGGACGGACGGACGGACGGACGGACAGACGGACGGACGGACAGACGGACGGACATGGCTAGATCGACATAAAATGTCACGACGATCAAGAATATATATACTTTATGGGGTCTCAGACGAATATTTCGAGTAGTTACAAACAGAATGACGAAATTAGTATACCCCCCATCTTATGGTGGAGGGTATAAAAAGTATTTTAAAAACGTTTGCTGGATTATAATTGCCAATTTAACCCTACCATAACTGTGAAATCAAAAGTTAAATCAATCAAGTAAGAGAAAAGAGTGAGAGAAATATAAATTTGCTCTTAAAATATTTGTTCTCCCTCTTCGACTTTCTCTCTCTTAAAAATGAGAACAAAATAAAAATGTGGAGTTTAAACAAAGAATATTTTCTATTTGGGTCCGCAAAGCAACAAAAGCAAAAGAGAAGAGAGACAGAGCTCTTCTATGTCAGAGACATGCCTACTCGGCGCCAAAGAGTAAAATTAGAGAAAAGTAAAAAATCTATAAAACAAGGAGCTAAGCATGAGTGTCCTCTCCGCCAAGCATTTGGTCTGAGTGTAGGCTGACAGGCAGTTTCGTGTTGTGTAGGTGGAAAGATGTTCCATGAATGTCTAGTTTGGGTGGTCCGTTATAGCATCAAGTTTGAGTTTTCAAGTTCTGTGCAAAGCAACCCATAAGGAAGCGAAAAAGGAAGATGAATGATGTGACAACAATGGCATGACTAGTACAAGAGTATGAATAGCCATCCTGTGTGTTTGTATGACAGGGATGTATGGGGAGACACAGCATAGAGCACACCAGATCCAGGTTTGAGGGAAGGATGTTGAACTTTGACTGACTAGCAAAGAGTTGCTGCAAATGATGGTTGGGGTTGGAGGGGTCGATGACTGCACTTTTGTGTTACTGCTAAAAGGGGGAGAATAACACAAAGGTGCATTGGCCTGCATTTTAAGCATAGAAATATGGGGGGTTCTTTAGCATTGCATGTATGGTGGTGCAGTATGGCATTAGGTTTGCCTCCCCTGTTTTGTGTTAGAAAGTTGACTCAATTTGTATGAAACGCTGCGCCAGAATAATGCCTCAAAGCGTGGCCTTCATTCATAGGTGTTAACTTGTACATAAAGCGGAACTGTGTTAACATCGCCACTTTGGCCTTTTCTATACGGGTCCTTATGGTGGCAGTGGCTGTGGTTGTGACTGTTGTCCTCGCCATTGACATCGTCGTTATCGTTGTCGACGTTGCCGTTCTGCAAGTGGAGCAAATATTGTCCCCAATGCTGTGTGTGCGTTGAGTGGGTGTTAGCTATGAATACCAGTGGGTGCGGATGATGGCTTCCATCCATGTAAGGAGGCCTTCAGTTTGTGTGCGCCATTGAAAAGCCTGTTCAAGTGCAAGGACATGCACTTATGTACCAATACCCGAGCAAATGGCACAAAAAAGAGAACATTTTTAGACACCAGTGTCTCCACCTCTCCCATGGCATCATTATTGGCGGCTTTCGTCATCATTCGCATTCGTTTTCGCATCGTGGCCATTATTCGTGGCGAAAGGAGTAAGTTTTCATGCTACCTTACTTTGGTATTCACAAAGTTGCCTCATCAGATGCAAGTATGATATCCTTGCAACAGTTGGATATAGTGAAACTGAAAAAACGAAACGATTTTTGGAAAGTAGTAGAGCTTGGGTGGGCGCTGTTGTGCACTGCATTTGGCTGTTGCGCGTCGTGGCTGGTGCTTGTGATTTGATGTGGCTTCCATGCCAGACGCATGCAACACGAATTCGAACAGAAAGTCTGAGAGGGCTATCAACAAACGTGGATTTTATGAGACTCGCTGCGGCTGCTGTCTCAGCCATTGTCTCACCCCTTGTTGGTGCTTCAATCAAGCAGCAAAGGCTTTTCGCCTTTTGTCTGGCTTTCGTGTGGCTGGGCGGTGTGGTGCATCCTTAAATGCTGGATGATGTTGCCTTTAGGATGCCTTTGCATAAGGGGTGTGTGTTGTCAATGTGTTTGTGTGCGTGCAAGTGTTTGTTGGCGAGTACCACTTTTCGCCTGCCCAGACTTTTGCCGGCCTTTGGGGCTGTTGCTGCAGCATGCTGTAGCCTCTTTCTTTGTGTGTGGCACAATAACATTGACATCGAACTAGGTCGAGGACGTATTTAATTTTAGCCACCGTTGTTGTTGCAACGATGATTCAGATGAAGCTAAATGTTATTGTTGTTGCATGCTTACTTTCCTGCTTGGCGCTTGCTTGCCTTTTGTTGGTGCAGGGGAGCAGTCGCTACTCATCTTTCATTCATCAAATCATCATCAATGTGGCAGCAGCCACAAGGTTTGTTGTTAGGTGCGCGTGTGTATATGGCCAACATCATAATCGCTGTTTTATGCATTGAAGGAAAAGGGAGTTGCATTTTTAAGTTATGCCTCCCTGCGTCCTTATTGACTTAGACATGACCATAAATGTGCCACAACAAAGGTGGCTTGAAAAAAAGAGTCGATTAACACAGATTCGTAGAGAATGTTTTTTTTTTCTTTGGTTTGGTTTGCTATCCGTGACCATCCTTTGGTGGAAATTGGTTTTAAATGAAAGCATTTTTAATTACTTTATTTATAAAGAGACTTAGGTAGAATGAAAATCTCTAGAGAGGATGATAGATACATATCTCTGGGTGAAGATTCCAAGATATCGCAGTACGCCTAAAGAAATCGGTAAGTACAAAGAAACAGACCTTCATGACCTAGTCGGCAGCATAAAAAGTGGTCTATGCGTTAATCCAACTAATACGAGAATTTTCACCTACGGTGCCACCAGTCTCTTTGGGAGAAGAGAATGTTTCATTTATTTAAAAGGAAGGGAAATAAACTTCAAATGCAGTATTAAGGAAAGGGCGGAAAAAGCTATTCTTGCTTTAAAATCCCTATACAACATAGGCCCAGAGGACCGGATTCGAACCCATGTGTACAGCGTCATAGGCGGGCATGATCGGACATGTTTTAGCTATATTATAGTATAGATGTATTTTTGTACCACCATCACCATAGGATCGGGGTATATTAATCTAGTCATTCCGTTTGTAACATCTCGAAATATTCGTCTAAGACCCCATAAAGTACATATATATACACTAACTGGACAGGGACCGCCCCGTGCGCCTTCTGTCACTCTCTTATTTTATCTGAGCCCTATACTGACACGGGCAGGAAATAAGTTCTGTTTTGTGGTGCTTTTACAACCTTTCAGATATTACACTCTAATGTATTGGGTTGCCCAATAAGTAATTGCGGATTTTTTAAAAGAAAGTAAATGCATTTTTAATAAGACTTAGAATGAACTTTAATCAAAAATACTTTTTTTTACACTTTTTTTCTAAAGCAAGCTAAAAGTAACAGCTGATAACTGACAGAAGAAAGAATGCAATTACAGAGTCACAAGCTGTGAAAAAATTTGTCAACGCCGACTATATGAAAAATTCGCAATTACTTTTTGGGCAACCCAATAGATATATTGTTCGTGCTCTTCTTCAAAATACCTTTCATTTGAGTCTTATACTGCTATGGTCGCTAAATATATCCGCTATGGCGCTATTTTTGGGGGTGAGGTGAACGCCAAATGAGGCGACGCGGCTCTCCTAGATATCCCACCCTAAATAAGGATACCAAATTTCTGTTTTTAATTCGCCTAAATCGCGCCCTCTAGAAGCTCAATAAGTCAAGTCCCCAGATCTGTTTATATGACAGCTATATCAGTTTATGAACCGATTTGAACTAAACTTGGCACAGTTGTTGGATATCACAAAAAAAACATGTCGTGCAAAATTTCATTCCAATCGGATAAGAATTGAGCACTCTAGAGGCTCAAGAAGCCAAGACCCAAGATCGGTTTATATGGCAGCTACAGGTTATGAACCGATTTGAACCATACTTGCCACAGTTGTTGGATATCAAAACAAAACACGCCGTGCCAATATTCATTTAAATCGGATAAGAATTGCGCACTTTAGGGGCTCAAGAAGTCAAGACCCAAGATCGGTTTATCAGGTTATGGACCGATTTCAACCATACTTGGCACACTTGTTGGATATCATAACAAAACACATCGTGCAAAATTTCATTCCAATCGGATAAGAATTGCGCACTCTAGAGGCTCAAGAAGCCAAGACCCAAGATCGGTTTATATGGCAGCTATATCCGATTATGAACCGATTGGAACCATACTTGGCACAGTTGTTGGACATCATAATAAAACACGTCGTGCGAAATTTCATTTAAATCGGATAAGAATTGCGTACTCTAGAGGCTCAAGAAGTCAAGACCCAAGATCGGTTTATATGGCAGCAATCTCAGGTTATAGACCGATTTGAACCATACTTGGCACAGTTGTTGGATAACATAACAAAACACGTCGTGCAAAATTTCATCCCAATCGGATAAGAATTGCGTACTATAGAGGCTTAAGACGTCAAGACCCAAGATCGGTTTATATGACAGCTATATCAGGTTATGGACCGATTTGAACCCCACTTGGCACAGTTGTCGGATATCAGAAAAAAAAACCTCGTGTTAAATTTAATTTAAATCGGATAAGAATTGCGCACTCTAGAGGCTCAAGAAGTCAAGACCCAAGATCGGTTTATATGACAGCTATATCAAAACATGGACCGATATGGCCCATTTACAATACCAACCGACCTACACTAAGAAGTATTTGTGCAAAATTTCAAGCGGCTAGCTTTACTCCTTCGGAATTTAGCGTGCTTTCGACAGACAGACGGACGGACGGACAGACGGACGGACATGGCTAGATCGACATAAAATGTCACGACGATCAAGAATACATATACTTTATGGTGTCTCAGACGAATATTTCGAGTAGTTACAAACAGAATGACGAAATTAGTATACCCCCCATCCTATGGTGGAGGGTATAAAAATGAGGGTCCGCCTTTTAAATAGTGGATGTTAGATCTACTTCACTCTCTTGGTTATGGTGGTGGATAAGAGTTGTCAAGCCCTTTGCCCCGAAAGTGGATATCAGATTCATACTCTACTCCCAAAAACCACTTTTAACATACATATTGCTGTAGTCGATATATATGTATGTATAGAGGGAGTTTTTGAGGTGGGTCGTCCCTAAAACACTTGACTATAAAACAGATACGAGATTTGAGCCCCTTTTTGCCATAATCCACAAATATGTCCAGTTGAAGGGGTATGTAGGGTGGGGAGGCCACCCGTACACTTAACCCTGAACAAATAATAGCATAGTGTTCTACTCTCAAATTTCTTTTATTTGAGCCCCAAATGCCATTGATTTAGGGGGAGTTTATTGGGGGAGACGACTCCCAAATACTTGGCCACAAAATTTAATATCAAATTCGTTTTCTACTATCATAGGTATTTGATTTATTGCCAAGGGGACGGACCCTTAAATAATTTCAACATTGTGCTAGAGCACGATTTTCCCTATAATGCCAAAAATTTAGAAGCTGGGTAACAAGATGCTCAGGGCAACGGCAACACTAATTTATTTTTATACTCACCACCATAGGATAGGGGATGTATTCATTTAGTCATTCCGTTTGCAACAAATTGAAATATCAATTTCCGACCCTGCAAGTATATATATTTAGGATCGTCATAAAATTCTAAGACGATTTAACGGTGTGTGCGTGTCTGTCTGTCCGTCGGTTGTAATCACTCTACAGCCTTCAAAAATTGAGCTTTGAGCTGAAATTTGGAAATTTGAAATTAAACGGGCCAAATCGGGCCATATTTGGATATAGCTGCTATATAGACCGAACTACCGATAAAGGGTCTAATGTTCATAAAAGCTTTATTTATTACCTGATTTCGCTGAAATTTTAAACAGTGGGTAGTTTTAGGCCTCCCTGCATCTTACCTAAACATAGTTCAAATCGGAATATATTTAGATATAGATGCCATATAGACAGATCTGTCGGTAAAGGGTCTGAAGCCCATAAAAGCTTTATTTTTGTTTTAACCCTCGCGGCATCCGATCTACATATGAATCAGATCAGACTTTGCAGATATAGCTGAAATATAGAACGATCTTCTAATTTAGGGCCTTGATCCCATAAAAGTGGATTTCTTGCCTGATTTAGCTGAAACTGTTACTTGTATATGAGTTCTCGGAACCTGAATAAAATATGATCGAGACCAGCCCCTATTTAGATGTAACTATGGATATAGTAGTGGAGTTACAATATAATCGGATGATAATTATATCCTTGGTGGTGGGTATCCAAAGTTCGGCACGGCAGAGCTTGACACGTTTCAATAGGAATACAATATTTCAATAGGAAAACACTATTAAATTTGACTAGATTTTAGCGTAGGTTTCATGTTTTGAAAGTAGTATGTACGCAGACTCGGTGGTGCAGGGTGTTATATAGTCGGCTCCGCTCGACTTGTGCCTTTCCATACCGGTTTATTTTCTAGTGTTGAGTTATAGCCAACGTCTGGACGAAGCGGCTAAAGGTAGAATTTTGAAATTATGCATGGAAGTTACAAAGGATCTAAAGGGGCCCCGAAGGTTTGGATTGGAACATATTCGTACAAAAACACATCTGTACGAAATGAACATTTTACCGTACCACTTAACGAATGGAGCAGGAAACCCCTCAATTTGGAATACGCTTAGTCTGGAAAATTTTGAGTCTTGTGCAAAAATCTTTCTATTTGGTCCGCAAAAAGTAGTATTGAAATTTTGCCCATGAACATTCCACTAAGGAACAGGACCAAACTTCTCACATATCAATGAGTGCAGTCCGATTCAAGTTGAAGCTCTGGTATTTTTTAATACCAGACCCAAATCAGGAATTAATAAAAAAGTGGTTTCGGTTGAAGTGGACAACTTTAAATGTTGTGGAAATACACAATTTCAACCCTGAATTATTTATTGGTATCCAAAATTTGTTTTTTTAAGAATGAGTTTTATAAGTGCAAAAGAATTGCTTGGCAGACTCATCGACACAAAACATATACATACAAACAACAATAACAAAAATGCAAATGCCCCGCACACCCAAGCCGAGCCTTAAGGAATGGGCAGACCTACATGGCAAGTAGGGCACGTCACACCCCCCCAACACCTTCACCTAAATAGTGATACTCTTTCTCTCGCACATAAGACTTTGCATTCACACCCATAAGGAATTTTTGTAGAAAAAAATCTACGTTTTGTTGTGTTTATACTTCTTCTTCTTTAATTGAAAATTAATTCCTCATTTTCATGGATTTTCTTTAAGGAAAATTAATTGTCATATATATGCGTCGCTTTTCTTGAAAAATATTTTTCGATTGATACCAATTTCATTTGGACGTAAAATGGACGATTATCCTTGTTTGGTTTGTAGCTCCCATGTAAACCGGTCTCTCGATTATCCTTGTTTGGTTTGTAGAAGTTTTAATTATTGCTGGTTTGACAAAAATTTGTCAAACCAGCAATAACAAACAAGGATAATCGAGAGACCGGTTTACATGGGAGATATATCAGGTTATAGACCGATTTGGACCGCACTCGGGCACTGTGTTCAAAATTTTAGTTAAATCGGATGAAAATTGTGGCTTCCAGGGGCTCAAGAAGTCAAATCAGGTTCTTGACCGCCTTGGGCCGTACTTGGCACAGTTGTTGCAAGTAATAACAGAACACTGCATGTAAAATTTCTGCCAAATCGCACAACAATTACGGTTTGTAAGGTGTCTAGAAGTCAAATCGGGAAATCGGTTTATATGGGAGCTTTATCAAGTTATGTACCGACTGGTCTACTGCATTCTAAACCTTAGACAAATCCGAGAAAAATTTCAGCTTAAAGGGCTCAAGAAATCAAATCGGGAGATCGGTTTATATTGGAGCTATATGATTTCGACAGACGGACGGACGAACATGGCTAGATCGGCACAGAACGTCGAGATATAAAAATGAAATTGTTGCGATTTGTTTGTTTGTCTGTTCCGTATAGACTCAAAAACGGCTGAACCAAAATTTTCATGAAATTTTCACACATAGTAGAGTTTGGGCTACTGATGAAAACAGGGTACTACATTTTTTGATATCCGAAGGGGGGCGGACCCTCCCCAGAAGCGTTCAACTTAAGCGAAATTTTGTATGTTACCTTATGGTACCCCAAAAATACGAAATTATTATAAAATTTTGGGGTCAAATAACCGGGGGGGAGCCCCATCCCAAAACCGACCCAGACGAATATATTTATCGATTGGGACAATAAGGCCATCAAAGAAAGGTATTTAAGAGTAGAGTACGAACTTGGTATACAAATTCCACCCAAAGTGATCGGTGGGTTCCCCAACCCCCCAAAAACCCCCCAACAGGACTCTTTCACCGCTTTGGGCAGTATGGGTATCAAATTAAAGGTATTTCAAAGTAGAGTACAAATCTGACATACAAATTTATTCCTTGGTGTCCTCCCCCCAAACCCAACCGCACGGACATGTTTACCGATTTGGACAATATGGGTATCATACAAAAGGTATTTAAGAGTAGAGTACGAACTTGGTATATAAATTTCGCCAAAACTGTTCGAGGGGATCCCAAACAGAACTCTTTCACCGCTTTGAGCTATATGGATATTAAATGAAAAGTATTTAAAAGTAGAGTACAAATCTGAAATAAAAATTTATTCCTTGGTGTCTGAGCGCATCCCTACCAAAACCACCCCGCAGGGCATATTTACTATTTGGGACGTTATGGATGTGGGATGAAAGGTGTTTGAAGGTTGAGTACACTTCTGTCATAAGAATTTGGTCCAAGGTGTCTACGGGGCCTCGACAACCTTTAAACCCCTTAAACTGGCATGAATGTCCAACGTCACAAAATGCGTATCAAATGAAACGTCCTTTAGAGTTGACCACGAACTTGGTACACATATTTGGGATAGAGACTGGGACTAGCCCATCCACTAAATTCCCTTCAATAGGCCGTGCCATTCAGCAGGACATGTATAACGCGACAATTAAGGACGCAAATAAATTGTCTTTAGGGTCTTAACGTCCTCTAACGCCAATAAAAACAGCATCAAACTGCCATGTTGGACGAACGAGAATATATTGTACTCAAATAAAAGGATGTGTTAAAAGGCAATCCACCTCCCCTCATCCTACAAAAAAAGGAATTAAAAATAATAGTATATATAATAAGAACTATTTGTGCAAAATTTCAAGCGGCTAGCTTTACTCCTTCGAAAGTTAGCGTGCTTTCGACAGACAGACGAACGGACGGACGGACGGACAGACGGACGGACAGACGGACGGACATGGCTAGATCAACATAAAATGTCACGACGATCAAGAATATATATACTTTATGGGGTCTCAGACGAATATTTCGAGTAGTTACAAACAGAATGACTAAATTAGTATACCCCCCATCCCATGGTGGAGGGTATAAAAACTGAGATAACAGTTGCATCACACCATGCGTCGCGCCCTCCACCATACAACTCCTTTATCAAATTCTGACCCAGTTTCTCTTTATAGGCAAACGAAGGATAATTTATAACAAGTAAAAGCGTGCTTATATACCCTCCACCATGGATCGCATTTGTCGAGTTCTTTTCCCGGCATCTCTTTTTAGGCAAAAAAGGATATAAGAAAAGATTTGTTCTGCTATTAGAGCGATATCAAGATATGGTCCGGTTCGGACAACAGTTAAATTATATGTTGGAGACCTGTGTTCGAATAAGAATTGCGTCCATTGGGGGCTCAAGAAGTAAAATAAAGAGAACGATTTATAAGGGAGCTGTATCGGGCAATAGACCGATTCAGACCATAATAAACACGTTTGTAGATGGTCATGAGAGGATCCGTCGTACAAAATTTCAGGCATATCGGATAATAATTGCGACCTCTAGGGATCAAGAAGTCAAGATCCCAGATCGGTTTATATGGCAGCTATATCAGGTTATGGACCGATTTGAATGTTATTTGATACAGTTGTTGAAAGTAAGAATAAAAAACGTCATGCAAAATTTCAGCCAAATCGGATAGGAATTGGGCCCTCTAGAAGCTTAAGAAGTTAAATCCCCAGATCTGTTTATATGACAGCTATATCAGGTTATAGACCGATTTGAACCATACTTGGCACAGTTGTTGGATGTCATAACGAAATACTTCGTGCAAAAATTCATTCAAATCGGTTAAGAATTGTGCCGTCTAGAGGCTCAAGAATTCAAGACCCAAGATCGGTTTATATGGCAGCTATATCAGGTTACAGACCGATTTGAACCATACGTGGCACAGTTGTTGGGTATCATAACAAAACACGTCGTACAAAATTTCATTCCAATCGGATAAGAATTGCGCACTCTAGAGGCTCATGAAGTCAAGATCCAAGATCGGTTTATATGACAGCTATATCAAAACATGGATCGATATGGCCCATTTGCAATACCAACCGACCTACACTAATAAGAAGTATTTGTGCAAAATTTCAAGCGCCTAGCTTTACTCCTACGGAAGTTAGCGTGCTTTCGACAGACAGACGGACGGACGGACATGGCTAGATCGACATAAAATGTCGCGACGATCAAGAATATAAATACTTTATGGGTTCTCAGACGAATAATTCGAGTAGTTACAAACAGAATGACGAAATTAGTATACCCCCCATCTTATGGTGGAGGGTATAAAAAAAAACCAATTTGAAGTTCGCCCGGTCAGAATCTTATATGGATCGCATTTGTCAAGATCTTTGCCCGGCATTGCATTAAAGGCAAAATAAGTTCTTTGCCCGGCATCTCTTTATAAGCAAACACAGGATAATGATAATAGTGCATATAGGCTCAAGAAGTAAAATCAGCAGACGGGTCTATGTGGCAGTCAGGTTATGAACCGATTTAGACCATACTTAGCACAGTTGTTAAAAGTCATAACAAAACACCTCATACAAAATTTAAGCCTTATCGGATAAGCATTGTGCCGTCTAGATGCCCAAAAAAGCGTCCTAAGTTCGGCCTGGCCAAATCATGGGATCCCACCACCATGGATTCTGCTAAAAATGTACATAAAAAAAATTGAGTTGAAGGACATAATTTTATTCTGCATTCCAATCTTCAGTCAAACCAGTAAAAATTAAAGCTGTAGGAAACGAACAAGGATGATCGAGAGACCGGTTAACATGGGAGCTATATCAGGTTATAGACTGATTTGGACCGTATTTGACACAGTTGGAAGTCGTAACAGAAGCCTACATGCAAACTTTCATCCTCATCGGACAAAAATTGCGGATTGTAAGGACTCAAGAAGTCAAATCGGCAGATCGGTTTATAAGGGAGCTGTACCAGGTTATGGACAGATTAAAACATTACTTAGTGCAGTTGTTGAAAGCAATAACAGAACACAATATGCAAACTTTCAGCCAAATCGGGCAAAAATATATATCCAAATCAGAATCGATATGGCCCATTTGCAATTGCCAATGACCTACATCAATAGTTAGTTTCTATTGATGTAGGTCATTTCAAGCGGCTAGCTTAACGCGTTTGACCGCTTTCGTGATTGCGACAGACGGACGGACATGGCTATATTCACTCAGAATGTCGAGACGATCAAGAATATATTTACTTTATGGGGTCCTAGTAGAGATGAGTTTCTACCGGCTAAATACCCAACAAATACCTTTTTTGGGTATTTATAAATTTTCAAGTATTTTGTTAGTTGAAATCATTTCCCAAACAATTTTGATGATTTCGTATTCTTTGTATATAAACGTGACCTTCTAATCTCATAAAATCGGAATTTAGTTATATAAGCCGCTATATAGACCGATCTTCAGACTTAAAATCTTGAGGCAATAAATTGGTAATTTTTCATCCGATTTGGATAAAAGTTGGCACAGTGAGCATGGTAGACCTGCATCCATTTCTGTGAAGTGCAGTCCAAACCATATTTGGATATATGCCCTATGAGCCAACCGACCGATCTCCCGATATAGGGTATAAAGGCAATAAATGATCCATTTATTACCCCATTTCGATGAAAATAAGCACAGTGAGTTCAGATAGACCCCAACTCATTCCTGTTAAATGTGGTCTAGATCGTACAATATTAGAATATAGCTGCCATATAGACCGATTTCCCGATATAGTGTATTGAGCCTCTAAAAAGAGCATTTTTCATCCTATTTCGATGAAATTTGGCACATTAAGCTCTGCAAAACCCTTACACTTATTTGTCGAATGTAGTCCAGATCGGACCATATTTGGATATAGCTTTCATATAGACCGATCTCCTGATATAGAGTACTGAGCTCATAAGAGGAGCATTTTTCATCCGATTTTGGATAAAATTCAGAACAGTGAGTTTTGATGGACCTCTGCACCTTTTTGTTGAATATCGTGCAGATCGGACCATATTTGGATATAGCTGCGATATATACCGATCCCTCGATATAGAGTATTGAGCCCATAAAAGGAGCATTTTTCATCCCATATCGATGAATTTTAAAATAGTGGGATTTGGTACCCCCTTTTATCTTTTCGTTGAATTTCGACAATATCAGAACTCACGGTTTCAAATTTCATCAAAATCGGAGGAAAAATGCTCCGTTAATAGGCTCAATACTTTAAATCGAGAGATCGGTCTGTATAAAAGCTTTATTCAAATATGGTCCGATCTGAACGATATCCAACAAAAAGTTGTAGAGGGGTACCAAAGCGCACTGTTTCAAATTTCGTCGAAATCGGATAAAAAATACTCTACATCGGGAGGTCGGTCTGTAGGACAGCTATATTCAAATATGGTCTGAACTGAACGATAGTCAACAAAAAAGTTTAGGGCAGTACCAAAGCTCACTGTTTCAAATTTCATCGAAATCGGATGAAAAATTCTTCTTTAATAGAATCAATACTTTAAATCGGGGGATCGGGCTATATCACAGCTATACACTAATATGTTTCGATCTGGACAACATTTGACAGGAATGGGTAAGGGTCTACCAGAACCCACTGTGCCAATTTTCATCGAATTCAAGCAATAAATGGATCCTTTATGGTCCTAATACCCTATATTAAAAGAACAGGCGGTCGGTCCATAGTGCAGCTACATCCATATATGGTCCGTAGTGAACCACACATCACAAAAATGGGTAGGGGTCTAACAGAACTCAATGGGCCACATTTTATTGAAATCGGATGAAAAATTGCCAATTTATTGTTTCAAGATTTTAAGTCTGGAGATCGGTTTATATAGCGGCTATATATAACTAAATTCGGGTTTTATGAGATCAGAAGGTCACGTTATACATAGAATAAGAAATCATCACAAATTGTTTGGAAAATGTTTTGTACCCAAGATATCTGGGTATAAATGGGTAAATACAAAACCAAATTTCAAAGAGTTTTTTTCATTGTTGAAGTTTCTTGCCTGCTAGGGCGAAGATCATTAATTTTTCCAATTTTTGTTTGTTTCTCTTTCGAGACTAGCTGAATTATCGGAGATTGCAAATAAAGCCAAAGATAGCAACACATACCAACCAGTATGGGACGCGTTTCGTCTTTGGTTAAAGGACTTTTCTACCGCATTAGATGTGATGGCTTCAAGGGCCGTGAGTTGGTATGTTGTATTTGAATCGCATTAATTGCGAAAACGCATCTATGATTCAATTGCCATATTAACCACGCTCGACAAGCCTGACTATTAGCTGCATTTTTTTCCAATGCATGGGTTTTTGTGTAATGACAGACTTTTTTGTGTGGCATTTACACTACTTCCGTAGTACACATGATTCTGTGCATCCGTTGAAAGTTGTATTAATGGCTTCGAGCGCTAGACAACGGCAACGGCTCTCGCTGTTGCTCCGTGTGCTCAGGTTCGAATCCCGGCCGGGCTCTGCCGATTTTTTCATTTTTGAAGTTTTTTGCCTGTTAGGGCCAAGATCATTAAATTTTCCAATTTTTGTTTGTTTCTCTTTCGAGACGAGCTGAATGGTCGGAGATTGCAAATGGAAAAGTAAAGCTAAAGATAGCAACACACACCAACCACTATGGGACGCGTTTTGTCTTTGGTTAGAAGACTTTTCAACCATATTAGGTGTGATGGCTTCAAGGGCTGTGCGTTGCTATGTTGTATTTGAAACGTATTAATTGCAAAAAACCCATCTAATACCTATTATTTATCGCCATAGTAGGCGATCATGACGGTTTGAAGGGAGTTTAGGGGGCGGACCTTGAAATAATATCAGCATCGTGCTAGAGCACGATTTTGTTGGGCCCCATAATGTTAAGCATTTTGAAGGTGGCTATAAAGATATTCAGGACTACTGGTTTCGTTCAGATCCACACTAATTTATTTATTTTTGTATTAGTTATCTACATTCGGAATCATATTTCAAAGCGACCACTTTGGATACCACATTTCAAAAGATCCGCTGGTCTTCCTGTGTCTATCCCAATTTAAGGGTATAAAGTGTACTTTCCTACCAAAGGCTTTTTAATGCTGTCTTATTCTATCCTTATCGTCCTTCATTTATTATTTTTAATTTCTTTTTTTGGCTAGGATGGCGACATGTCAATTCATTTGTACTCGGTCATCCTACATGACATTTTGGTCTTGTTTTTATTGGGCGAAAAGGGTCGGTCCCCCCGACGCTGAGACCTAAGAGACAATTTATTTGAGTCCTTTTATGTCGAGATGTTCGGCTGAACGGCAGGACGTGACCCAGATACTTGAATTCTTCTATCTATATTAGATTCGAACTGTACTGCCATAGACCTTTCGTTTAATTCCCATATTATCACGATCGAACTACATGTCTTATTGAAGCGTATTAGGTGGGTGGGAAGGTCTCAGACTCTGTCTCAAATGTGTATATCAGATTCGTAGTCAACTCCCAAAGACCTTTCATTATACCCACCACCGAAGGATGGGGGTATATTCATTTTGTCATTCCGTTTGCGACACATCGAAATATCCATTTCCGACCCTATAAAGTATATATATTCTTGATCAGCGTAAAAATCTAAGACGATCTAGACATGTCCGTCCGTCTGTCCGTCTGTCTGTTGAAATCACGCTACAATCTTTAAAAATAGAGATATTGAGCTGAAATTTTGCACAGGTTCTTTTTTTGTCCATAAGCAAGTTAAGTTCGAAGTGGGCTATATCGGACTATATCTTGATATAGCCCCCATATAGACCGATCCGCCGATTTAGGGTTTTAGGCCCATAAAAGCCACATTTATTATCCGATTGTGCTGAAATTTGGGACAGTGAGTTGTGTTAGGCCCTTCGACATCGTCCGTCAATATGGCTCAGATCGGTTCAGATTTGGATATAGCTGCCATATAGACCGATTCTCCAATTTAGGGTCTTAGGCCCATAAAAGCCACATTTATTATCCGATTTTGAGAAAATTTGAGACAGTGAGTTGTATTAAGTCCTTCAACATTCTCCGTCAATTTGGCTCAGATCGCTTCAGATTTGGATATAGCTGCCATATAGACCGATCTCTCGGTTTTAGGTTTTGGGGCCATAAAAAGCGTATTTATTGTCCGATGTTGCCGAAATTTGGGACAAAGAGTTAAGTTAAGCCCCTCCACATATTTCTGCAAGTTGGTCTAGATCGATCAAGATTTGCATATAGCTGCCATATAAACCGATCTCTCGATTTAAATTCTTGGCCCCATAAAAGGCGCATTTTTAATCCGATTGCGATTGAAATTTGACACACTGACTTATGTTATGCTTTTCGACATCCGTGTGGTTTCTAGTTCAGATCGGTTTATTTTTAGATATAAGTACTAAAAAGACCAATATTTTGTTATATACAATTGAACAATAACTTTTACTTATTAGTATCTGGTCCAAATCGGAACATAGCTGCTATGGGGCATAAGGTATGAATTTTGCACTGGATTTTGAGGAAAGGTGGTTCACATATATATCCGAGGTGGTGGGTATCCAAAGTTCGGCCCGGCCGAACTTAACGCCTTTTTACTTGTTATACCCTCCACCATAAGATGGGGGGTATACTAATTTCGTCATTCTGTTTGTAACTACTCGAAATATTCGTCTGAGACCCTATAAAGTATATATATTCTTGATCGTCGTGAAATTTTATGTCGATCTAGCCATGTCCGTCCGTCTGTCCGTCCGTCCGTCCGTCCGTCCGTCCGTCCGTCCGTCCGTCTGTCTGTCGAAAGCACGCTAACTTCCGAAGGAGTAAAGCTAGCAGCATGAAATTTTGCACAAATACTTCTTATTAGTGTAGGTCGGTTGGTATTGTAAATGGGCCATATCGGTCCATGTTTTGATATAGCTGCCATATAAACCGATCTTGGGTCTTGACTTCTTGAGCCTCTAGAGTTCGCAATTCTTATCCGATTGGAATGAAATTCTGCACGACGTGTTTTGTTATGATATCCAACAACTGTGCCAAGTATGGTTCAAATCGGTTCATAACCTGATATAGCTGCCATATAAACCGATCTTGGGTCTTGACTTCTTGAGCCTCTAGAGGGTGCAATTCTTATCCGATTGGAATGAAATTTTGCACGACGTGTTTCGTTATCATATCCAACAATTGTGCCAAGTATGGTTCAAATCGGTCTATAACCTGATATAGCTGTCATATAAACCGATCTTAGGTCTTAATTTCTCGAGCCTCTAGAGTGCGCAATTCTTATCCGATTTGAATGAAATTTTGCACGACGTGTTTTGCTACGATATCCAATAACTGTGCCAAGTATGGTTTACATCGGTTCATAACCTGATATAGCTGCAATATAACCCGATCTTGGGTCTTGACTTCTTGAGCCTCTAGAGTGCGCAATTCTTATCCGATTGGAATGAAATTTTGCACGACGTGTGTTGTTATGATATCCAATAACTGTGCCAAGTGTGGTTCAAATCGGTCTATAACCTGATATAGCTGTCATATAAACCGATATTGGGTCTTGACTTCTTGAGCCTCTAGAGGGCGCAATTCTCATCCGACTAGACTGGAATTTTGTACATAGTGTTTTAGTATCACTTCTAACAACTGTGCCAAGTATGGTTCAAATCGGTCCATAACCTGATGTAGCTGCCATATAAACCTATCTTGGGTCTTGACTTCTAGGGCCTCTAGAGAGCGAAATTCTGATGATTTGCCTGAAATTTTGTACGACGGATCCTCTCATGACCATCAACATACGTGTTTATTATGGTCTGAATCGGTCTATAGCCCGATACAGCTCCCATATAAATCGATTTCTCTATTTTACTTTTTGAGCCCCCAAAGGGCGCAATTCTTATTCGAATTGGCTGACATTTTACACAGGTCTCCAACATATAATTTAATTGTGGTCTAAACCGGATCATATCTTGATATCGCTCTAATAGCAGGTTTTTTCTTTCTTTCTTTTCTTATATCATTTTTTGCCTAAGAAGAGATGCCCTTAAAAGAACTGACAAATGCGCTCCATGGTGGAGGGTATATAAGATTCGGCCCGGCCGAACTTAGCACGCTTTTACTTGTTTTATACTCATTTTGTGACGTTGGACATTAGTGCCCGTTTTGGGGGTTGGAGAAGCGCTGTAGACACCTTGGACCAAATTCTTTTAACAGATGTGTACTCGACTTCAAAACACCTTTCATTTGATACCCATATAGTCCCAATAGGTAAATATGTCCTGTTGAGAGGTTTTTGGGGGAGGGAGCGTCTCAGATACCGAGGAATAGATTTGTATGTCAGATTTGTACTCTACTTTAAAATACCTTTCATTTGATACCCATATTGCCCAATGCGGTAAATGTGTTCTGTTGGGTGGTGTTTTTGGGGGTGGGGGACCCCCTCGACACTTATGGTGTTATTTTAATGCCAAGTTCGTACTTTACGCTTAAATACCTTTCATTTGATACCCATATTGTCCCATTCGGTAAACATGTCCGTTCGGATAGGTTTTGGGATGGGGGGTCCCCCCAGGTTATTTAGAACCAAAATTTTATACCAATTTCGTGTTTTTGGGGTATCATAAGATGACACTAGAACTTTCGCTTAAATCGGTGCACCCATCTCCGAGATCTGGCGTTTTTGAAAATGGGGATATGGGGGAGGGTCCGTCCCCCCTTCGAATATCGAAAAATGTAGTACTATATTTTCATCGGGGAAAATTTCATGAAAATCGATTCAGCCGCTTTTGAGTCTATACGGAATAAACTAACAAAAAAGCGCAACAATTTAATTTTTATATAATAGAAGAAATATATCTAAATCGGAACCTATATCAACGTTAAGTATCTGTGCAGAATTGTAAGCGGCTAGCTTTACGCGTTCAACCGCTATCATGATTCCGAATGTCGGACGGACGGATATTGCTAGATTGACTCAGAACGTCGAAACGATCAAGAATATAGACGACTATTTCGAGGTGATACAAACGGAATTACTGGTGGTGGGTATAAAAAATTGCTTGTGCGTTAATGGGTTAAATAGATGGCCTAGCATATGACAAAATTCTAAAAATCATGCGTCACCATGGCGATTAAATCCAAGGAAATTAAAATCAATCATAAGCAATGGTGGCACAGAGAGAATATGTATTGGATTATCTTTAATCTAAAGTTGTGTGCATTGCTTAATAATTGTATGCCGAAAATTCTTTAAGTTTTTCGAATTTTTCAAAAATTACTTACAAACAAACATTAATCACAACTTTTGTTTATGGTTCAGTTAAAATATCCTTACAAGTTCTTTTGTGTGGTTCCAACACCACCATAAAGTTTAAACTCTTTTTTAGCCACTTCAATTTAAAATTGTCGTTCTTTATCTGGGGCCAAAGGAAAAATCCACAAGATGTTATAGTGCAGGTTCTTAAGGAAGTTTTGTGGTTTCCCTTGGCAACCTTAATCCGAACAGGCAGAATAATTTTCACTTGTCCGAAAAATGTCTAAAAGCAATTTTGCCTGGCATGACCAAGAAATGGCAGTAAGGACATTTTTCAAGATGCAAAGGCAAGTGTCTTTAAGAGTTATAAGGACACATAGGTGGGTGTGCATGTGTGAGGTTATAGGCAAGATGCTACCAGCATATAGACAAATATTTAAACATAATTTTCTAGTCTACAAAGGATAACGTTTCCCAGCATCCTAAACCATGCTAGCAAGTTAAGTTAGTTTAAAATTGTTTTCATTTAAATTGTACAGGAACAGGGAAGGGGTAGATTTTGTGCATAAAAAGTTGCCATTAATAGAATAGTGGCCGGTTTATATCACTGTATATATGATGGTGTAAGTGTGTAAAAGACTTTTAGGGGAATGATTGGTGTGTTGTGTGTAGTTTCTCTATAACAATTTGTTTATGAACACCAGATGTTTTGTCTAGACTGTACCCTTCATAAATAAATGTTGTATGCATTTTAGACATTTTATTTTTTGCGTAGCGCCTCAACTCAACAATGCAATGCTATGCAAATGCTTGCATTTGGGGCGACCCATTTAGAAGTAAGGGTTGTAGTTTTTTAATACCGCCATAAGTGTAAAAAATTCTCTCTCCATCAGTGATTTGTTTAAGCTGCAATTGTTTGATATTTTTTTGCATGTTGCAACACGCTTTGTGGTGCTGGTAGCCACCAGTTTTTGTTGATGATCATCAATTTCAAATCAAATAAAATATACAAGCGACGCATAGTCAAACGCTCATACACACACATACACACACACACGCATAAATTAAGCTAAAAAAATTATTTTCAAAATTTTTTTCATAAGTACTTTAAATAAATATAAATTAACAAGTAAAAATGTGTTCGGCCGGAACGAAGTTTGGATACCCAGCACCATGGATAAATTAACCATCCTCTTTTATAACAATTCAACTACCATATCAATAGTAATATGCAAATGGGGCCTGGTCCGTATCATATTTTATTCAGGTCCCTAGAACTCTTATACAAGTCACAGTTTCAGCGAAATCGGGCAACAAATACGGTCTCTATGGGTTTGCGAACCTAAATTGGAAAATTAATCTATATGGCAGCTTTATCTAAATAAAGTCTGATCCGGAACATATGCTGGTTTGATGACGGCAGGCTTAATAAAAGTCACTGTGGCCTATTCCAGCGAAATCGGGTAATAAATGCAGATTTTATGGTCTTAAAATGGCAGCTATACTTGAATAAAGACCGATCTGAACCATATTAAAGTCGGATATCGGGAGGCTTTAATCAACTCACTATTTAAGATTTCGGATAATAATTGCGGCTTTTATGGGCTTAAGACCCTCAATTGGCAGATCGGTCTATATGACAGCTATATCCGAATATCGTCCGATTTAAACCATATTTGAGTCTGTTATCGAGAGCCTTAAAGCAGCTCATGGTTGTAAATTTTAGCGAAATCGCATAATAATTGCAGCTTTTATGGTCTTAAGACCCTCAATCGACAGATCGGTCTATATGGCAGCTAAATCTGAATATTGTCCGATCTGAACCATATTTAAATCGGCTATCGGGAGGCTTAAAACAACCCACTGTTTCAAATATTAGTGAAATCGGATAATGAAGGCGGCTTTTATGGGCCTAAGACCCTCAATCGGCAGATCGGTCGATATGGCAGCTATATCTGAATATCGTCCGATCTAAACCATATTTGAGTCTGTTATCGAGAGACTTAAAGCAACTCATGGTTTTAAATTTTAGCGAAATCGCATAATAATTGCAGCTTTTAAGGTCTCAAGACCCTCAATCGACAGATCGGTCTAAATGGCAGCTAAATCTGAATATAGTCCGATCTGAACCATATTAAAGCCGGCTATCGGGAGGCTCAAAACAACCCACTGTTTCAAATATTAGTGAAATCGGATAACAAATGTGCCTGTTACGGTCATAAGACCCTCAATCGACATATCGGTCTATATGGCAGCTATATGTAAATATTGTGCTATATGGAGCATATTTGGTTTGGATATCGGGGCCCCCTGTATAAAGTTTTAGCAAAATCGGAAAAACTGTGGCTTTTACTGGCTTAAAACCCTAAATCGCCAGATCGGTCTATATGGCAGTTATATTCAAATATAGTCCAATTTGGCCCATTCAGAAACTTTACCTGCATATAAAAGAAATACGAGCCTGTGCAAAATTTCAACTCAATATTTCAATTTTTATGCCCTCCACCATAAGATGGGGGGTATACTAATTTCGTCATTCTGTTTGTAACTACTCGAAATATTCGTCTCAGACCCCATAAAGGAGGAGTAAAGCTAGCCGCTTGAAATTTTGCACAAATACTTCTTATTAGTGTAGGTCGGTCGGTTGGTATTGTAAATGGGCCATATCGATCCATGTTTTGATATAGCTGCCATATAAACCGATCTTGGGTCTTGATTTTTGAGCCTCTAGAGTGCGCAATTCTTATCCGATTTAAATGAAATTTTGCACGAAGTGTTTTGTTATGATATCCAATAACTATGTCAAGTATGGTTCAAATCGGTCCATAACCTGATATAGCTGTCATATAAACCGATCTTGGGTCTTGACTTCTTGAGCCTCTAGAGTGCGCAATTCTTATCCGATTTGAAAGCATTTTAGCACAAAGTGTTTTGTTATGATATCCAACAACTGTGCCAAGTGTGGTTCAAATCGGTCCATAACCTGATATAGCTGCCATATAAACCGATCTTGGGTCTTGACTTCTTGAGCCTCTAGAGTGCGGAATTCTTATCCGATTGGAATGAAATTTTGCACGAAGTGTTTTGTTATGATATACAATAACTGTGCCAAGTATGGTTCAAATCGGTCTTTAACCTGATATAGCTGCCATATAAACCGATCTTGGGTCTTGATTTCTTGAGCCTCTAGAGTGCGCAATTCTTATCCGATTTAAATGAAATTTCGCACGGCGTGTTTTATTATGATATCCAACAACTGTGCGAAGTATGGTTCTAATCGGTCCATAACCTAATATAGCTGCCATATAAACCGATCTTGGGTCTTGACTTCTTAAGCCTCTAGAGTGCGCAATTCTTATCCGGTTTAAATGAAATTTTGCACGACGTATTTTGTTATGATATCCAACAACTGTGCCAAGTATGGTTCAAATCGGCTCATAACCTGATATAGCTGCCATATAAACCGATCTTGGGTCTTGACTTCTTGAGCCTCTAGAGGGCGCAATTCTTATCCGATTGGAATGAAATTTTGGAACGACGTGTTTTGTTATGATATCCAACAACTGTGCCAAGTATGGTTCAAATCGGTCCATAGCCTGATATAGCTGCCATATAAACCGATCTTGGGTCTTGACTTCTTGAGCCTCTAGAGTGCGCAATTCTTATCCGATTGGAATGCAATTTTGCAAAACGTGTTTTGTTATGATATCCAACAACTGTGCCAAGTATGGTTCAAATCGGTCCATAGCCTGATATAGCTGCCTTATATACCGATCTTGGGTCTTGACTTCTTGAGCCTCTAGAGTGCGCAATTCTTATCCGATTTGAAAGCATTTTAGCACAAAGTGTTTTGTTATGATATCCAACAACTGTGCCAAGTGTGGTTCAAATCGGTCCATAACCTGATATAGCTGCCATATAAACAGATCTGGGGACTTGACTTCATGAGCTTCTAGAGGGCGCAATTCCTATCCGATTTGTTTGAAAATTTTCATAAAGTATTTTATTCTTACTTTCAACAACTGTGTCAAATAAAGTTCAAATCGGTTCATAACCTGATATAGCTGCCATATAAACCGATCTGGGATCTTGACTTCTTGAGCCTCTAGAGGTCGCAATTATTATCCGATTTGCCTGAAATTATGTACTACGAATCCTCTCATGACCATCAAGATACGTGTTTATTATGATCTGAATCGGTCTATAGCCCGATACAGCTCCCATATAAATCGATCTCTGTATTTTACTTCTTGAGCAATCCAAAGGGCGCAATTCTTATTCGAATTGGCTGAACTTTTATACCGGATTATATCTTGATATCGCTCTAATAGCAGAGCAAATCTTTTCTTATATCCTTTTTTGCCTAAGAAGAGATGCCGGGAGAAGATCTGGACAAATGCGATCTATGGTGGGGGGTATGTAAGATTCGGCCCGGCCGAACTTAGCATGCTTTTACTTGTTTTAGACTGTAGCGTGATTAAACTGACGGACACACGGACGGTCAGACAGACACATGGACATCGCTAAATTCTCTTAGAATTTTAGAACGATCAGAAATATATATACTTTGTAGGGTCGGAAATGAATAATTCGATGTGTTGCAAACGGAATGACTAAATGAATATATCCCCTATCCTATGGTGATGGGTATAAAAATTAAATGTCCAACATGCACATAAACACAAACACAAATCTATAAAGCCTACAAACATAAGCCCACATAGAAGTTTTTTTATAATGCCACATGCATAATAGAAACAACGCTACACTGAAAGTTATATAAACTATGTATTATTTATAAGCGACCTTACGCAGTTTTGCATATAAATCTGATAGATATACATTCATACGTATATATGTTTTATGTGTATGTCTGATTATGTGCGAGTGTGTGTCTACATTTAAAATATTTTTTTTTTTTACACTTTCAAAGCCTATTTCGCACAAAATACACTCAAACAAACATGTTAACCCCCAAATGCAGCATATACAATAAATGCATGCAGGCGGCATCTATCTCTACCCCTTCTTTGCAGTAACACAT
The DNA here is from genome assembly GCF_963082655.1 of Stomoxys calcitrans. Lineage (NCBI taxonomy): Eukaryota > Metazoa > Arthropoda > Insecta > Diptera > Muscidae > Stomoxys > Stomoxys calcitrans. Next base: position 42,467,904 of record NC_081552.1, read on the forward strand.
AAGTTACAAAAAACCCCATACATCTATAGCTACATATAAAGCATAATATACATATACAAAATATATACATATATATATATATAACGAATATAAAATAAAGAGTCAATTTTAGTAGTAAAACCTATCTATTTGTTATATTATAAAAAATACCATACACACAAGCATACACATCCGCACACACACACCCACACTCACAAATAAGCACTTTCAGACTAATGTTTAAACAAACACTTGTATATACATACAACATAGAGTGATATGGCCACACAAATACACACACGCCTTTCAAATCCAGACAAAAATTGCATTATTGCAGTTTACTGCACACTGCTGCAAATCCCTGCTGCTTCAGCCCATTTGCAAATGCATGAGGTGAAAAAATTGCATCAAATTGCTTCAAACTCTGTGCAAAAGTTCAGAAATTCTGTATTTTTATTTAGACGAGGGTGGTTAAGGGAGGCAGAAATCCTTCTCAATACTCCAATTGAGCTAAAACAAAAACTTTTAAATTTTAAATTTATACAAATTTAATATTACAAGCTCTACAAAGAACATTTCGGAAAATTATGAAAATTAATATTAGTCATACGCACTGGTGGCCAGAATTTTAAAGTTTAAAAATTTTTTTAATTCCATACTAGCGGGTCCGGTGTGTTTCACTACACCCTTAAGGGGCTATTCAAAATTAAATGCTCCTTTAAATGCTATGAAGCTGGTGCTTAGAGCCATGGGTCTTTCTTGGATCTACATTAGTTTATTGGTATATCGTTTGTATTGTTCAAATTCACACTATTTCCGATACAAAAGTTTTAAAGTCCCACAGGACTTTACTCGATCAAAGTTATTCTTAACTTGGGATTATGATTGGTACTATTCGCTCTATTACTATCAAAGTCCCTTATGGCGATTTCGATTCTAGAAAAAATGTTACCTAAAAAACAAGTAAAAGCGTGCTTAGTTCGGATGTGGCGAATCTTATATACCCTCCACCTTAATCAACAAATATTGAACCTCAATACTTGTTAAAATGAACTTAATAATTGAGGGTTGCCTTTTATATTTCGGGGTTGGGCAACCCTTGGGTTCCAATCGACCAACTGATAGCTCTATCGTAAGGCTTGACATTTTTGAGATTATACGTACTCAGAACGTTTTGACATACGAGCGCTATTTGTGTTGTTTACAGTAACTTAAAAGATTCATGTCGCCCAAAAAAAGGAATTAAATCGTGAACATTAGCTTCGTGTGATTATTATACCCACCACCGAAGGATGGGGGTGTATTCAATTTGTCACTCCGTTTGCAACACATCGTAATATCCATTTCCAACCCTATAAAGTATATATATTCTTGATCAGCGTAAAAATCTAAGACGATCTAGCCATGTCCGTCCGTCTGCCTGTTGAAATCACGTTACAGTCTTTAAAAATTGAGATATTAAATAAATATTAAATAGGCTGAAACTTTGCACAGATTATTTTTTTGCCCATAAGCAGGTTATGTTCGAAGATGGACTATCGGACTATATCTTGATATAGCCCCCATATAGACCGATCCGCCGATTTAGGGTCTTAGGCCCATAAAAGCAACATTTATTATCTGGTTTTGGTAAAATTTGGGACGGAGAGTTGTGTTAGGCCCTTCGACATCTATCTTCAATTTGGCCCAGATATGTTCAGATTTGGATATAGCTGCCATACAGACCGATCTCTCGATTTAAGGTCTTGCGCCCATAAAACGCCCATTTATTGTCTGATTTCGCCGAAATTTGGAACAGTGAGTTGTGTTGGTGCCTTCGACATCCTTCTTCAATATTGGCCCAGATCGGTTCAGATTTGGATGTAGCTGCCATATAGACCGATCTCTCGATTTAAAGTCATGGCCCCATAAAAGACACATTTATAATCCGACTTAGTTAAAATTTGACACAGTGACTTATGTTAGGCTTTTCGACATCCGTGTCGTATATGGTTCAGATTGGTCTATATTTGGATACGGCTACTAAAAAGACCAATATTTGGTTCTACAAAATTGAACAATGACTTGTACTTAATAGATCAGTCAATATCCATGTCGAATTTGGTCCAAATCGGACCATATTTCGATAAGGCTGGTATGGGGGCATAAATTATGCATTTTCACCGGATTATGATGAAAAGTGGTTTACATATTTACCCGAGGTGGTTTACATATTTCACTTGTTATACACGACACCACCACTGTGGTACAGGGTATTATAACTTTGAGCATTTGTTTGCAACGCTAAGAAGGAGACGAGGTAGACCCATTGATATGCATACCGATCGGCTTAGAATCACTTCCTGATTCGATTTAGACGCGTCCGTCTGTCTGTCCATGAATTCTTGTAATCAAGGTACATGTCGTACAGGTACTATCACAAAATTTTACACAAGTCACTTCTTTAGTCCAAGGACAAACGCTATTGATTTTGAAAAAAATCCGTCCAGATTTAGATATAGCTCCTATATATATCTTTCATTCGATATGGCCTATTAAGGCTGTAGCCACAATTTTGGTCTAATCTTTACAAAATTTTGCATGACATGTTTTTATGACGTCTTGATACGGTTCAGATTTTAAAGCTCCTTATATATCTTCCATCCGATATGGGATTTTAAGGCTATAGAAGCCACAATTTTAGTCCGATCCTAACAAAATTTGGCACAAAGTGTTTTCTTTTGACTTTCCAATATGTGTGCAAAATTTCATAAAAATCGGTTCAGATTTAAATGTAGCTCCCATATATATCGTCCGATTTGACCAATTAAGGCTGTAGAAGCCACAATTTTGGTCCGATCTTTACCAAATTTGGCACGAAAGGTTTTTTGTGACGTCTCAATATATATGTGAACAACTTCATCAGAATCGAATCAGATTTATATATAGCTCCCATAAATATCTTTCATCCGATATGGGCTTTTAAGGCTGTAGAAGCCACAATTTTGGTCCAATCTTTATCAAATTTAGCACGAAGTGCTTTTTTGACGTCCTAGTATGTGTACATAATTTCATCAGAATCGGATCAGATTTATATATAGCTCCTATATATATCTTTCATACGATATGCCCTTTTAAAGCTGTAGGAGCCACAATTTTGTAGAAGGCACAATTTTTTTTGGAGATATCTCAATCAGAGTGGCAAAAGTGTTTCGACAATGGATTCAAACGCATGCAAAAGTGTATAGATCATAATGGGGAATATTTTGGAAAACAATAAAGCGATTCTCGATGATTAATATTTGTTTTTGTTCTCTAATCCCGAAATATAAAAGGCGACCAAACCCCTATCCTATGATAAAACTTTACCTTTTGTCCCAGCCGAGAGTTGAACCAAGAACCTATTGTTTTCAAAGCAGACGCCCCATGCTCTTTCTTTCACATTATTATTATTTGAGTCTTCGATAATTTTCCTCTTTTAATACTTGCTAACAACACAAAAGCATAACATTTTCTAACTCTTTTCCATCAAACATGGCCATGCTCTTTTGTTTAGGTTTGACATATTCTATTTATAGATACAATTTTATAAGCGGTAGAACTTATGACTTATAATAATACTAGCTGACCCGGGCCCGCTCCGATGCGCCTTCTTTTACTTTATATGGAACAAAAGTTTCCTTGGAATATTTATTTTCGACAATTAAAGAGCTTTTAGTGAAGTACCATGCTATGAATAAAGTATATCGCTAGACTAATTGTTTAACAATATAAGTGCCTTTGTCCGAATCCCATATGATCTTGGATGTAAGGTGCACTCCATTCTTAAATTACTTTATTTCAGTCCGCTACTCTCATGATATCTGATTTAGGGGTGTTTTCGGGGGTGAGGTGGTCACCCAGGCACTTGGCCCTGAAAAAATATCAGCATCGTGCTCTTCTTTATTTAAACCATTTGTTAAGGGGAGTTTACACGATGAGGCGTCCCCCAAACACATGGCCTAAAATAGGTTATCAAATTCGTTTTCTAATCTTAAATACCACATATTGGCATGGTCGAAATTTTTTTACCCTTTGGGGGTGTTTTGGGGAAGGGGTGATGCCCTAAATACATGGTCCTAAATTTGGATATCAAATTCGTATTCTACTCCCAAATACCTTTGTTTGAGCCCCATTTTGCGATGGTCACTAAAAAATTGCTGCTTGTGGGGTATTTTGGGAAAGGGGTAGACCCCCAGAACATTGGTCCCGAAAGTGGGTATCAATTCTTGCTCTACCCCCCAATGCCTTTCATTTAATCTCCTCATTGACATGGTCGGTAAATATGGCCGATTTAGGGGTGTTTTGGGGATTGGGGTGGTCCTCAAACACTAAGCCCGGAAAATATATCAGCATCGTGCTCTATTCTCATATATCTATATATCATTTATTTGAACTACATATTTTGGGAAAGGGGTAGACCCCCAGAAAATTGGACCCGAAAGTGGGTATCAATTCTTGCTCTACCTCCCAATACCTTTCATTTAAGCTCCACATTAACATGGTGGGTAAATATGCCCGATTTAGGGGTGTTTTGGGGATTGGGGTGGTCGCCCAAACACTAAGCCCGGAAAATATAAAGGGTGATTTTTTTGAGGTTAGGATTTTCATGCATTAGTATTTGACAGATCACGTGGGATTTCAGACATGGTGTCAAAGAGAAAGATGCTCAGTATGCTTTGACATTTCATCATGAATAGACTTACTAACGAGCAACGCTTGCAAATCATTGAATTTTATTACCAAAATCAGTGTTCGGTTCGAAATGTGTTCATTCACCGTAACGTTGCGTCCAACAGCATCTTTGAAAAAATACGGTCCAATGATTCCACCAGCGTACAAACCACACCAAACAGTGCATTTTTCGGGATGCATGGGCAGTTCTTGAACGGCTTCTGGTTGCTCTTCACTCCAAATGCGGCAATTTTGCTTATTTACGTAGCCATTCAACCAGAAATGAGCCTCATCGCTGAACAAAATTTGTCAAAATTTGAACACATTTCGAACCGAACACTGATTTTGGTAATAAAATTCAATGATTTGCAAGCGTTGCTCGTTAGTAAGTCTATTCATGATGAAATGTCAAAGCATACTGAGCATCTTTCTTTGACACCATGTCTGAAATCCCACGTGATCTGTCAAATACTAATGCATGAAAATCCTAACCTCAAAAAAATCACCCTTTATTAGCAACGTGCTCTATTCTCATATATCTACATATCATTTATTTGAACCCCATATTGCATTGCCCTCAAAAATGGATATGAAATTCGTTTTCGAATCTAATTTAAACTCCTTATTGCTAAAGCCAGAAAATATGTCCGGTTAGGCGCATTGGCCCTAAAAACTATAAATATTACCCCCAATGACCTTTCATTTGAGCCCCATATGGCTACGGTCGTAAATTTTTCCCCTTCAGGGGATGTTTTTAAGGAGAGGAGGCCCCCCAAACACTTGGTCCCATATTTGGATATCAGATTCTAATTCTATACTCAAATACCTTTTATTCAAGCCCCATAATGCCATGGTCAGTAAATATGTCCTGTATGGGGGTGTTTTGGGGAAGGGGTACACCCCCAGAAACGTTGTCAAACATTTGGATATCAGATACGTATTCTACTCGCAAATACCTTTCATTTGAGTCCCATATTACCATGGTCGGTAAATATGTCCGATTTAGGGGTGTTTTGGGGCTTGGGGTGGTCCCCCTAGCACTTGGTTCGACAACTGGATATCAGATACGTTTTCTTATCCTAAATACCCTTCATTTGAGTCCCATATTTCGTGATGGGCCTAAATATATGTTTGGTAGGTTTTAGGGTGGGGCGGCCCCCCTAGGTGCCCCATCCGGAATTTGAATACCAAATTTTTATTTTTAGGGTACTACAATATATGAGAGCACACACAATTTAGCTTAAATCGCACCACCCATCTCCGAGATCTGGCTTTTATGAAAATTTGGGTAAGGGGGAGAGTCCACCCCCTTCAGATATTAAAAAATGTAGTACCCTATTTTCACCACGGGATCACTATGCACCATCTGTGAAAATTTCAAGAAAATCGGTTCAGCCGTTTCTGAGTCTATAAGGAACACACAAATATACACACAAACAAACCTACAAACAAACACAAATAGATGTTTATATATAAGAAGATTTAGCCTATCAACGAAGCTTTTGTGGCATAGAGCATATGATTCTGCTTCTTAATACAAAGGTCCCAAGTTCGAGTCTGAAACCAGCTAAATGATTTTTATACCCTCCACCATAGGATGGGGGTATACAAATTTCGTCATTCTGTTTGTAACTACTCGAAATATTCGTCTGAGACCCCATACAGTATATATATTCTTGATCGTCGTGACATTTTATTTCGATCTAGCCATGTCCGTCTGTCTGTCGAAAGCACGCTAACTTTCGAAGGAGTAAAGCCAGCCGCTTGAAATTTTGCACAAATACTTCTTATTAGTGTAGTACGGTTGGAATTGTAAATGGGCCAAATCGGTTCATGTTTTGATATAGCTACCATATAAACCGATCTTGAGTCTTGACTTCTTGAAGCTCAAGAGTGCGCAATTCCTATCCGATTGGCATGAAATTTTGCACGACGTGTTTCGTTACGATATCCAACAACTGTGCCAGGTATGGTTCACATCGGTCCATAACCTGATATAGCTGCCATATAAACCGATCTTGAGTCTAGACTTCTTGAGCCTCTAGAGTGCGCAATTCTTATCCGATAACATAACAAAAACATTTTTCAGAGGGTATAGATCGCATTTGTCAAGTTCTTTGCCCCATATCTCTTTAAAGACAAACTAAAGTAATGGATAAGAATTGCAATGCTATTAGAGCTACTCTAAGGTATGAACCGATTAGGGCCATACTTGATTTGGATGTTGGAGACCAAAGTAGAAGTCATTGTCCTCAATTTCAGCCAAATCGAATAAAAATTATACCCAATAGGGGCTCAAGAAGTAAAATCGGGAGATCTGTTTATATGAGAACTATATCAGGTTATGTGCCGCTTCATATTTAAAGCGAATGTTCCAGCAAAATAGGACATGAATTGCGCCCTCCAGAGGCTCATAAAGGAGATCGGTTTATATGGGAGCTATATCAAGTTATGATCCGATTTGGACCATACTTGTCTCAGTTAACACAAAATACTTCGTGCAAACTTGCAGACAACTTTGATAATTATTGCGCACTCTAGCGGCTCAAGAAGTCAAGATCAGGTATCGGTTAATATGGGAGCTATATCAGCTTATGAACCGATTTAGACCATACTTTGCACATGGATGGTGGCACACTAATTTGGTCATTCCGTTTGTAACACCTCGAAATGTGCGTCTAAGATCCCTTAAAGTATATATATTCTTGATGGTCATGACATTTAAAGTCAATCTAGCCATTTCCGTCCGTCCATCCGTGCGTTTGTCTGTTGAAAGCACGTAGACTTTCGAAAGAGTAAGGCTAGGCGCTTGAATTTTGCACAAATACTTCTTATTAGTGTAGGTCAGTTGGGATTGTAAATAGCCAAATCGTTCCATGTTTTAATATAACTGTCATACGAGTATAAGCCAATCTTGGGTCTAGATTTCTTCTAGAGGGCGCAATTCTAATTCAATTGTGCTGAAATTTAGCACATATTGTATTGTATTGTCAGTCAATATTCTGAAATATACGCCATATAAAAATAGGTTTATATTAGACTTAGACTTCTTGGGCTTCTAGAGGGCGCAATTCTTACCCAATTTGGTTTAAATTTGGCATATGGCGTTCTGGTTTAACTTTCAACTACTATTTCAACTATGGTCTAAATCATTTGATAATCTGATATGGCTGTCATATAAACCGATCTCTCAATTTGACTTTCTGAGCATCTGGAGTGCGCAATTGTTACTCAATTTGCCAGAAATTTTGCAGCTTGTGTTTTTCTTTAAATGCGTATAGTCATTACAAATACGGTTCATATTGGTCGATAACTTTTTGCCAATGAACACTCCACTAAGGGCAAACTTCTCAAAAATCAATGAGTTCAGTCCGATTTAAGTTTAAGCTATGTTTTGTCTTTAAAAATATTACGCTGAAATTTTCTCTTTAGAAAAAGTTTCATTAAAATTAGTTTAGAAAAAAATTCGTTAAATTTTGTTTAGCGCTCAGGCCCGAGCTTTAGACCTCCCTAAGTACCGATATCCTGATATAGCTTCGTGAGACCAAAATAATTCAAATATAAACTCAGTTAATAAGGGTACATTTATAGCGGAATCCAAGGTGGTGGGTAACCAAGTTTCGGCCCATCCGAACTTTTACTTGTTATAATTCAATTCATCTTATATATAACAAGTAAAAGCGTGCTTCACCTCCACCATAGATCGCATTTGTCGAGTTCTTTTCCCGGCATCTCTTCTTAGGGTAAAAATGATATATAAGAAAAGATTTGCTCTGCTATTCGAGCGATATCAAGATATGGTCCGGTTTAGACCACAATTAAATTACATGTGGGAGACCTGTGTAAAATGTCAGCCAATTCGACTAAGAATTGCGACCTTTGGGGGCTCAAGATGTAAAATAGAGAGATCGATTTATATGGGAGCTGTATCGGGCTATAGACCGATTCTGACCATAATAAACACGTATGTTGTAGACATTACTGCCAAATCGGATAAGAATTGCGCCCTCTAGAGGCTCAAGAAGTCAAGAAGTCAAGACCCAAGACCGGTTTATATGACAGCTATATAAGGTTATGAACCGATTTGAACCATACTTGGCACAGTTGTTGGATATCATAACAAAACGCGTCGTGCAAAATTTCATTCCAATAGGATAAGAATTGCGCACTCTAGAGGCTCAAGAAGTCAAGACCCAAGATCGGTTTATATGGCTGCTATATCAGGTTATGGACCGATTTGAACCATAATTGGCACAATTGTTGGACATCGTAACAAAATACTACGTGCAAAATTTCATTCCAATCGGATAAGAATTGCGCCCTCTAGAGGCTGAAGAAGTCAAGACCCAAGATCGGTTTATATGATAGCTATAGAAGGTTATGGACCGATTTGAACCATACTTGGCACAGTTGTTGGATATCATAACAAAACACGTCGTGCAAAATTTCATCCCAATCGGATAAGAATTGCGCACTCTAGAGGCTCAAGAAGTCAAGACCCAAGATCGATTTATATGGCAGCTATATCAAAACATGGTCCGATATGGCCCATTTACAATACCAACCGACCTACACTAATAAGAAGTATTTGTGCAAAATTTCAAGCGGCTAGCTTTACTCCTTCGGAGGTTAGCGTGCTTTCGACAGACAGACGGACGGACGGACATGGCGAGATCGACATAAAATTTCACGACGATCAAGAATACATGTACTTTATGGGGTCTCAGACGAATATTTCGAGTAGTTACAATCAAAATGACGAAATTAGTATACCCCCCATCTTATGGTGGAGGGTATAAAAAAGGTGTTAACCCATTATGCTCTGTCTTCTTCTCGCAATTGTCGGGTGTGTCACTGTCGTCTTCAACTCCTACTCGTTATCGCGGATTCTGCTGAAGTCTTCCTCTACCTGCACCTTGACCTGACGTTGGAATCAACAGTCAGGGTGATTTTTTAATAGCTATAGAAAAGTTTTTTCAAAAAAAAAAAAAACATAAATTTCAGAAAAATGCATGACATTTTTGTTTGAATCGATAGTACGGTCCATATAATTAAGCGTTTGAAGATTATTTCAAGCAAATTTTGACGTTGACCGCGTCTCAATTTTGGCGTACTCTTTCTAACATTTCGGCTGGTATCCCTGAAATAAATGCTTCAATGTCGTCTTCCAATATGTTTTGCATTTTGGGCACAAATTAGTTCGATATCTTATCACGGTAGTCAATTGAAACGGGCTTGTCTGTATAGACATGAGCTTTAACATAGCCCCATAAAAAAATACTCTAAAGGCGTTAAATCGTACGATCAGGCAGCAAATTAACCGGTCCCGAAAATGTTTACTGAACTTGCCGGCTCATTAAGTCCATTGTTACGCGTGCTGTGTGGCATGTGGTACCTTCTTGTTGAAAACATATGTCATGCAAATCAAGATCTTGCATTTTGGGCAAAAATAAGTTGGATATCTTATCACGGTAGCGCTTACCATTTACAGTTGCGTTACGATTCACATTATCTTTGAAGAAGTGCGGTCCAGTGCCAAATAGATAATCACCCTTTATAAGGTCATGCTTTCTCAGCCCCAGGATAAGCTATGTCCTGTTTCGCGAAACGCTAGTCCACTAGTTGATGTCAAGTGGCCCAACACAACTCACTGTCCCAAATTTCAGCAAAATCGGATAATAAATGTGGCTTTTATAAGCCTAAGACCTTAAATCGGCAGATCGGTCTATATGGGGGCTATATCAAGATATATTCCGACATAGCCCATCTTCGAACTTTACCTGCCTATGGATAAACAAAGAATCTCTGCAAAGTTTCAGCTCAATATCTCTATGTCTAAAGCCTGTAGCGTGATTTCAACAGACAAACAAATAGACGGACTGACATGGTAGATCGTTTTAGATTTTAACGACGATTAGGAATATATATACTTCGTAGGGTCGGAAATAGGGATATTTCGATGTGTTGCAAACGGAATGACAAAATGAATATATCCCCTATCTTTCGATGGGTATAAAAATTAATGAAATTTTTTTAAACATATCTTGTGAAATGTGGGACCTTTAAATTCTTCTTCCCGTTATATCGTAGGGGACGTTACCCAATATGATGTTTGAGTAAAATCAATTAGAGGGCACATTACAGATATTATAAATGAAGGGGTATAGGGTCTAACACCAATTTGCAATTCAAAGATATTCGATTGAAATTAAAAAATCATAGATTTAATGAATTTTTTAATTGAAAACCAAGAAGGAATGGCGGTGCCGACTGTGTAATACCGTACACCTACCCTATAAGTACAATGTCGGAGCTATATCCAATTCTGAACCAATTTTGGTGGTCCTAAGCGGATGTTTTTAAATGGTTTATTAAACAATCCGTATATATATGGGAGCTATATCTAAATATAAATCGATTTAGAGCAATCTTCTCAGATACTATGGCTCTTGGAGTGAAAATTTGACGATATACATATATGACAGTTATATCTAAATCTGAACCGATTTCTATAAAATTCACCAGTAATGTTGAGAGTCACATGAAGATCCTGCCAAATTTCGAGATATATATATATATATATATATATATATATATATATATATATATATATATATATATATATATATATATATATATATATATATATATATATATATATATATATATATATATATATATATATATATATATATATATATATGAAAACTGCGACCTGTATTTTGTGCATAAATTAACATGGACAGACGGACATAGCTAAATCGAATCAGAAAGTGATTCTGAGTCGATCGGTATACTTATCAATGGGTGTATCTCTCTTCCTTCTGGGTGTTACAAACCAATTCACTAAGTTTTAATACCCTGTACCACAGTTGTGGTGTAGGGTATAATTCAAAAGTAAAAGCGTGCTAAGTTCGGCCGGCCGAATCATGGGAACCCACCACCATGGATTCTGCTAAAAATTTATACAAAATAAATCTAATAGAAAGTCATAATTTTATTCTTCATACCAAACTTCTGCCAAACCAGCAAAACTTAAAGCTTCTAGGAACCGAACAAGGATGATCGAGAGACCGGATTACATGGGAGATATATCAGGTAATAGACTGATTTGGACCGTATTTGCCACAGTTGTTGGAAGTCGTAAAAAATCACCCCATGCAAAATTTCATCCAAATCTAACAAAATTTGCGGCTTGTAAGAGCTCACGAAGTCAAATTGGGAGATCGGTTTATATGGGGGCTATATCAGGTTATAGACTGATTGAAACCGTACTAAGTTCAGTTATTGGAAGTCATAACAGAACATTACATGCAAAATTTCAGCTCAATAAATCAAATCGGGAGATCGGCTTATATGGGAGCTATATAAGGTCATAGTTCGATTTGGACCGTACTAAGCACAGTTGTTGAGAGTCATAACAGAACACTACATGCAAAATTTCAGCCAAATGGGGCAAAATTTCGGCTTGTAAGGGCTAGATTAGTGTACCCCCATCCTATGGTGGTGGGTATAAAAAAACTTTAGTCACGATTGTGATTGACAATTTTTATACTCACCACCGGAGGATGAGAGTATATTCATTTTGTCATTCCGTTTGCAACACATCGAAATATCCATTTCCGACCCTATCAAGTATATATATTCTTGATCAGCGTAAAAGTCTCAGACGATCTAGACATGTCCGTCCGTCTATTCGTCTGTCTGTTGAAATCACGCTACAGTCTTTAAAAATAGAGATATTGAGCTGAAATTTTGCACAGATTCTTTTTTTGTTCATTAGCAGGTTAAGTTCGAAGATGGGCTATATCGGACTATATATTGATATAGCCCCCATATAGACCGATTCGCCGATTTAGGGTCTTAGGCCCATAAAAGCCATATTTATTATCCGATTTTGTTGAAATTTGGGGCAGTGAGTTGTGTTAGGCCATTTGACATCCTTCTTCAATTTGGCTAAGATCGGTCCAGGTTTGGTTAAAGCTGCCATATAGACCGATCCTCCGATTTATGGTCTAAGGCCCATAAAAGCCACATTTATTATCCGGTTTCGCTGAAATTTAGGACAGTGAATTGTGTTGGGCTCTTCGACATCCTTTGTCAATTTGGCTCAGATCGGTTCAGATTTGGATATAGCTGCCATATAGACCGATCCTCCGGTTAAGGGTCTTAGGCCCACAAAAGCCACATTTATTATCCGATTTTGATGAAATTCGGGACAGTGAATTATGTAAGGCCCATCGATATCCGTCGTTAATTTGGCTCAGATCGGTCCAGGTTTGGATATAGCTGCCATATTGATCGATCCTCCGATTTATGGTGTAAGGCCCATAAAAGCCACATTCATTATCCGATTTTGTTGAAATTTGGGACAGTGAGTTGTGTTCTTTGACATATTTCTGCAATTTGGTCCAGATCGGTTCAGATTTGGATATAGCTGCCATATAGACCGATTTCTAAATTTATGGTTTTGGGCCCATAAAATGCTCATTTATTGTCCGATGTCGCCGAAATTTGGAACAGTGAGTTAAGTAAAGCCCCTTGACATGCTTCTGCAATATCGCACAGATCGGTCCAGATTTGGATATAGCTGCCATATAGACCAATATCTAGGTTTTAGGTTTTGGGGCCATAAAAGACGCATTTATTGTCCGATGTCGCTGAAATTTGACACAGTGAGTTTGGTTAGGCTATTCGACGTCATTCTTCAATTTTGCCCAGATCGGTCCAGATTTGAATATAGCTGCCATATAGACCGATCTCTGGATTTAAGGTTTAGGGCCCATAAAAGAGGCATTTATTGTCCGATTTCGCCGAAATTTGGGACAGTGCTTAGTGTTAGGCTCTTCGACATGTTTATGCAACTTGGCCCAAATCGGTCCAGATTTGGATATAGCTGCCATGTAGACCGATATCTCGATTTAAAGTCTTGGCCCCATAAAAGGCGCATTTATAATCCGATTTCACTAAAATTTCACACAGTGACTTATGTTCGGCTTTTCGACATCCGTGTCGTATACAGTTCAGATCGGTATGAGGTATATGAGTATAAGGTATGAAATTTTTACCGAATTTTGATGAAAGGTGGTTTACATATATACCCGAGGTGGTGGGTATCCAAAGTTCGGCCCGGCCGAACTTAACGCAGTTTTACTTGTTTCAGATTCAATTAATAAATTAATTTCTTATCGATTTTTTATTTATTTCTGTGTTTATAGAAGGGCCTGTAGATGGTATACGACAGGGCTTGACCTTGGGGTCTCAATGGTAACACACAGAAGTCTGAAATTTGCATTTTCACAAGGAAGACGAAGGGGGCCCAACTTGACGTACCACGTTTCCTCAACCAAACGATTTCGTTATCTGACAAGGTCAAATACCAAATAGTGATCTTGAACAGGAAACTGATTTGGAAGCGTCACATTCAGCAGCGTACGAAGAAGGTTCAGCGATGTTGGACACTATTAGGACGGGCCGTTGGCTCGAAATGGGTCCTGAATCCGAGTATATTCCACTGACTTTACAGGAGCGTGATTAGACCAATACTTACTTACGCCTCAATAGTTTGGTGCACTGCTATGGATAAAAAGTGCGATATAAGGACCATACAATAGGTTTAGAGAACATGTTGTCTTGGCACTGGAGGCTATTTTAGATACCTGATTCATTGTCATACAGATTAAGTGTGAGACAGCCTCTGCGGCTGTGAGACTTAAGGCGATGGAAAAATGGATAGAAAAAAGGAGCAGGTCATACCATTGCGGTATAATCGAGGCGACGCACAGTGGGAGAAAATCGAAAAAACTTTTAAAACTCTTTGAAATAAGAATGGGTTAAAGCTGAGGTGTGATGCTGGGTGATCTCGATCATGTGCAAAGTTTCGTTCGCCTCTTGGCAGCCCCCTAAAGTTGGTCACCTCAGTATTGCGAATAATTGTTCGGGCTGCCAAATCTTCACTTGTGGTTCGATTCCCATATTTCTTTTTTTGCTCAAAATTGGTATTTTGGCTATTTTTGTAAAAATAATCGGGCAGAATTTATGTTTGGGTTTTTAAAAACAGTTTTGTCTGCATAACTAAAAAAAAAAAAAAAAAAAAATTTTATATCTCTATTCGTTTTTTTCAGAATTTTTTTTTTCAACACTGGACATTTTTTGCTCAGAGTCGTTGTGAATTTTATCACGAATCCAACTCATGCATAAAAATGAAAATTGCAAAATACAAGCCCATCTCGGCCAAAATTTCAACAAATAAAAATTAAAACTCGTATATCGCTGAAACTAATAAGAGATATTTTATATCAAGTTGAGTTTGTACTTTTTTTGAGCACTATCAAGCAAAATAAGTAAAAAGGCGTTAAGTTCTGCCAGGCCGAACTTTGGATACCCACCACCTCGGATATATGTTTAAACCACCTTTCATCAAAATCCGGTGAAAATTGCATACCTTATGTCCAATAGCAGTTATATCGAAATATGTTCCTATTTGGACCAAATAGTAATAAGTGCAGTAGCTATATTTAAAAATAGACCGATCGGAACCACATACTACACGGATGTCGAAAAGCCTTCAGTGAAATCGGTTTATAAATGCGGCTTTTATGGGGCCAAGACTTTAAATCGAGATAGCCATCTACATGGCAGCTATATCCAAATCTGGACCGATTTAGCCCAAGTTGCATAAAAATGTCGAAGAGCCTAACACAAACGACTGTCCCAAATTTCGGCGAAATCGGACAATAAAAGCGCCTTTTATGGGCCCAAAACCTTAAATCGAGAAATCGGTCTATATGGCAGCTATATTCAAATCTGGACCGAACTGGGCCAAATTGAAGAAGGACGTCGGAGAGCCTAACTAAACTCAATGTCTAAAATTTTAGTGACATCGGACAATAAATGCACCTTTATGGCCCCAAAACCTAAAACCCAGAGATCGATCCATATGGCAGCTATATCCAAATCTGAAGCGATCTGTGCCATATTGAGAAATATGTCAAGGGGACTAACTTAACTCACTGTCCCAAATTTCGGCAACATCGGACAATAAATGCGCCTTTTATGGACCCAAAACTCCAAATCGAAAAATCGGTGTATGTGGCAACTATATCCAAATCTGAACCGATCAAGGTTCGAAAGATGTTGAAGGGCCTAAGACAACTCACTGTCCTAAATTTCAGCGAAACCGGATAATAAATGTGGCTTTTATGGGCCTTAGACCCTAAATCGGAGGATCGGTCTACATGGCAGCTATATCCAAATTTGGAGCGATCTGGGCCAAATTAAAAAAGGATGTCGAAGGGCCTAATACAACTCACTGTTCGAAATTTCGGCGACATCAGACAATAAATGTGGCTTTTATGGACCCAAGACCCTAAATGGGAGGATCGGTTTATATGGCAGCTATAACCAAATCTGGACCGATCTGGACCAAATTGACGAAGGATGTCGAAGGGCCTAGCACAACTCACTGTCTCAAATTTCAGCAAAATCGGATAATAAATGTGGCTCTTATGGGCCTAAGAACCTAAATCGGCGGATCGGTCTATATGGCAGCTATATCCAAATCTCAACCGATCTGGACCAAATTGACGAAGGATGTCGAAGGGCCTAGCACAACTAACTGTCTCAAATTTCAGCAAAATCGGATAATAAATGTGGCTCTTATAGGCCTAAGACCCTAAATCGGCGGATCGGTCTATATGGGGGCTATATCAAGATATAGTCCGATATAGCCCATCGTCGAACTTAACCTGCTTATGACCAAAAAACGAAACTGTGCAAAGTTTCAGTTCAATATCTCAATTTTTAAAGACTGTAGAGTGATTTCAACAGACAGACGGACGGACATGTCTAGATCGTCTTAGAGTTTTACGCTGATCAAGAATATATATACTTGATGGGGTCCGAAATGGATATTTCGATGTCTTGCAAACGAAATGACAAAATGAATATACCTCATCCTTCGGTGGTGGGTATAAAAAGAATTTTGAAAATTGGGCCAAAAATGAAGATTTGGCAGTCCGAATAATTTTCTGAAATTCCGAGGTTACCAAATTTGGGGGCCTTTCATGAGGCGCCCGTGCCACCTAGATGTCGAGTGAACTGGCCATCAGGGCAATACCAACCATGACGGTAAGGTCACGAACAGTCTTAAAGTGTAAGAAAGAGATTAACGCCTTCTCTGAGGATGGCATAATCCGCATCGTTTGGGTGTCAGGCCATAACGGAGTAAGGGGCAAAGAAATGGCAGACGATTTGGCAGTGAAGGCCAAAAGACTGCCGCCAATAAACTAGGTTAACCCGAAGATTTTTGGGTCGATGCAGTCCATGTTAAGGGCATGGTTGACGAATGCGCATGTTACACTCTGGAACAACAAACCGGTCGGTAGGGCAACTAAAATCCTATGGGGAGATTCGCATCGTGAAAAGACAAGGCTATTACTGAAAGGAAGTAACAAAGAGGTCAATATAGTTTTCGGTATCATAACAGGACACATAGGACTAAGAGCTCACTTATGCAAAATCGGTGCGGCAAGTGATAGCATGTGTTGGGCATGGAGGGGGAAGATCTTGAGACGTTGGAGCTTTTCCTATGTGGATAACAAACACAGACACCTAGGTATGGATACAATACCAGACAGGAACCAACTTAGGGACGTGATATGGAAAACAATCAGTGATTTTGTAAGTAGCACGGAATTCCTGATTTAGATTTTCTTTTTATACCCTCCACCATAAGATGGGGGGTATACTAATTTCGTCATTCTGTTTGTAACTACTCGAAATATTCGTCTGAGACCCCATAAAGTATATATATTCTTGATCGTCGTGACATTTTATGTCGATCTAGCCATGTCCGTCCGTCTGTCCGTCCGTCCGTCTGTCTGTCGAAAGCACGCTAACTCCCGAAGGAGTAAAGCTAGCCGCTTGAAATTTTGCAAAAATACTTCTTATTAGTGTAGGTCGGTTGGGCCGTAAATGGGCCATATCGGTTCATGTTTTGATATAGCTGCCATATAAACCGATCTTGGGTCTTGACTTCTTGAGCCTCTAGAGGGCGCAATTATTATCCGATTTGAATGAATTTTGTCACCACGTGTTTTGTTATGATATCCACCAACTGTGCCAAGTATGGTTCAAATCGGTTCATAACCTGATATAGCTACCATATAAACCGATCTTGGGTCTTGACTTCTTGAGCCTCTAGAGTGCGCAATTCTTATCCGATTGGAATGAAATTTCCCACGACGTGTTTTGTTATGATACCCAACAACTGTGCCAAGTATGGTTCAAATCGGTTCATAACCTGATATAGCTACCATATAAACCGATCTTGGGTCTTGACTTCTTGACCCTCTAGAGGGCACAATTCTTATCCGATTTGAATGAATTTTTGCACGACGTGTTTTGTTATGATATCCAACAACTTTGCCAAGTATGGTTCAAATCGGTTCATAACCTGATATAGCTGTCATATAAACAGATCTGGGGATTTGATTTCTTGAGCTTCTAGAGGGCGCAATTCCTATCCGATTTGGCTGAAATTTTGCATGACGTATTTTATTTTTACTTTCAACAACTGTGTCAAATAAGGTTCAAATCGGTTCATAACCTGATATAGCTGCCATATAAACCGATCTGGGATCTTGACTTCTTGACCCCTAGAGGTCGCAATTATTATCCGATATGCCTGAAATTTTGTACGATGGATCCTCTCATGACCATCAACAAACGTGTTTATTATGGCCTGAATCGGTCTATAGCCCGATACAGATCCCATATAAATCGTTCTCTCTATTTTACTTCGTGAGCCCCAATGGGCCCAATTCTTATACGAATTGGCTGAAATTTTACACAGGTCTCCAACATATAATTTAATTGTGGTCCGAACCGGCCAAATCTTGATATCGTTTTCATAGCAGAGTAACTCTTTTCTTATATCCTTTTATGCCTAAGAAGAGATGCCGGGAAAAGAACTCGACAAATGCGATCCATGGTGGAGGGTATATAAGATTCGGCCCGGCCGAACTTAGCACGCTTTTACTTGTTCTAGGTTACTTTTTAGTATTTAGAGCTCACAACAAGCCGATTACTGGCTGAGGTGTATGTCCATTAGAGTGTCTAAAACAGCAAAATGTTTTTTTTTTTTTTTTTTTGAAACGCATACCCTCTTTTTTTTTCCTTTTGATCCCAATAAGTAAAACAGGATATATTATGGCTATAGTTTAAAGATATACCATGACGCCATTACGTCCAAATTTGGATGTAGCGCTTTCTAAGGAATCCATTTGAGTATTTTAAGTCCTAGCATGAAATTGGTAAGATAAGTGTAAATGTTCATGGAATTTATAACAAAACCACAAACTGTACCCTGCACCACTGCCGTAGCTATACTAAAATATGTACTTTGACCCACAAATTCCTGCTGATTTGTCTTAGCCATGTCCGTCCGTCCGCATATCCTCTCTGTGCTGATAGTCCGCCTGTCGTTTTTTGTTACTTAGGTGGAGATCTCATTTGTTATCCTATCAAGACGATCATTTCCATATTTCACTTTGAAAGCCCAAAAACAAACGCTATAAGAATCTGTTCAGATTTAGATATAGCTCCCATATATAATTCGCCCGATTTACATTTCACATAGTTACTTCAATTTTAGATCAAATTTAGATTCAGATGAAAAATGAGTAACGAGTCCACCGAAGCGCAGAGGTTAGCATGACGCTGAACGCCTGGCGAGAACATCGGATACATATTGTGAGAGTTATAGAAGAATGGTGGTGCAAAACATTGAGGGGATCCAAAGGCCTTAAAAGTGAAAATCTGGAGATAGATATATATGGAAACTGTATCTAAATCTGAAAAGATTTCTATTATATTTACCAGTGGTCAGAAGCAGGGATTCGGAGCGGAGTGGAGCGTGGAGAGGAGCCTAGAGCGGAGCAGACTTCTTTTGCAGAAACGGAAGTGGATTGGGAACGAAATTTTTTGAACCCGGAGCGGAGCGGTTTCCAATTTCAAAATCCGCTCCGACAAAATAACGAACTTGTTATTTTGGCGAATAAAACCAAACATTTTAAATTACTGAGATTACTTTAGAGGTAACTTACTTTTAATCATTATCAAAAACATATTAGAGAAGAGATATGTACCAAATGTAAAAAGTTTCGTCTTGAAGTCAAAACAAGTGAAAACGAGCTAAGTGCGGTAGGGCCGAATATTGAATAGCATTCACCATGGATCGCATTTGTCAAGTTCTTTTAATAGGCAGAAACTAAAAAGGATCAAGCAACAAACTCCAGGGATTTTTATATCCAGCACAATTGGAAAGGAGATGTTGGGTTGCCTAAAAAGTAATTGCGGATTTTTTAAAAGAAAGTAAATGCATTTTTTATGAAACTTAGAATGAACTTTAATCAAATATATAATTGCCATTTTGTTCGATAACCTTTTGCCATCTTCCTGACAAATTTAGTATTCCACGCTCATAGAACTTCTGGCCTTTATCTGCAAAAAACTGAACCAAGTGCGATTTTATAGCCTCATCATTGCCGAAAGTTTTGCCATTTAAGGAGTTCTGCAAAGATCGAAATAAATGGTAGTCTGATGGTGCAAGGTCAGGGCAATATGGTGGATGCATCAAAAGTTCCCAGCCAAGCTCACTCAGTTTTTGGCGAGTGACCAAAGATGTGTGCGGTCTAGCGTTGTCCTGGTGGAATATGACACCTTTACGATTGACCAATTCTTGTCGCTTCTCCTTGATGGCTGTATTCAATTAGTCCAATTGTTGACAGTAAACATCCGAATTAAACGTTTGGTTCCTTGGAAGCTGCTCAAAATATACCACACCCTTCCAATCCCACAAAACAGACAGCATAACCTTCTTTTGGTGGATATCAGCCTTTGAAGTGGTTTGAGCTGGTTCACCATGCTTGGACCATGATCGTTTTCGACTACCGTTGTTGTAAACAATCCATTTTTCATCTTCAGTTATGATTCGTTTTAAAAACGGATCGAATTCATTGCGTTTAAGGTGCATATCACAAGCGTTGATTCGGTTTGTTAAATGAATTTCTTTCAATACATGTGGTACCCATATTAAAATTGACGCCAAACAAACAAATGTAAACAAAATTTCGCGCACTTTTTTTCTAAAGCAAGCTAAAAGTAACAGCTGATAACTGACAGAAGAAAGAATGCAATTACAGAGTCACAAGCCGTTGAAAAAATTTGTCAACGCCGACTATATTACTACTATATTACCGACAATTACTTTTTGGGCAACCCAATATATTCATTTTTATTATTCGTTAAAAAGCGTACACTGCCATACCGCCTGATATTATTTTGTTCGCGTCATTGTCAAAGATTGTTAATACCATTTGGTATCAATTCGATACCAGGCAAAGAAAATTCATAATATATTGGTGCCTTGGCGCAAAAAGGCATTAGAGGGGCTAGTTGGCAAAAATATACTTGATATTTAATTTAAAATTTTAACAAATAAAAGCGTGCTAAGTTCGGCCGGGCCGAATCTTATATACCCTCCACCATGGAACGCATTTGTCCAGTTCTTTTCCCGGTGGTACTTTTTAGGCCATGTTTAAAGCGGTTGTTGAAGGTCATGGGAGAAGCCGTTGTACAAAATTTCACACAAATCGAAAGTTAGCGTGCTTTCGACAGACAGACGGACAGACATGGCTAGATCGACATAAAATGTCATGACGATCAAGAATATATATACTTTATGGGGTCTGAGGCGAATATTTCGAGGAATTACAAACAGAATGACGAAATTACTTTGCCCCCATCCTATGGTGGTGGGTATAAAAATAGTTTACTAAATACAAATGGAATACAATTCATTAGAAACATTACTATGTGCACTGTCAACACGAGTATGTAGAAATTCCTTCAACTTTTGTTTAAAATGTTGAACACTATTGCATTCATTTAAAACTTGTGGCAAGATATTGATTGCATGACAACAAGCATACTCGAGACGTTGGTTTGTTGTCTCAGTATGGTGTAAAGTAACTTTTAACTGCTGATTACATCGGGTATTAAAGTTAGATTGATTCCGTGTTAATACGACTGTATGGTGGCTAATTATTGAAAGACATTTATATACATTTGATTGAGCTTGGAATCTGTGCATTCCTTGTTTTGTTATAACAGATAAGAAAACCTCGCGATAGAGACTAATAGTTGAATGCCTATCCTTCAAATTTGCCGGAGCTTTCAGTGATTTGTTTTAAAGACGCTGCAACGAGTTTAAGGCCGTGTTATTTTTATGGACATGGCATGTATAATGGCCAAATAGTTGAGATGGCTTTGAACTAAACTTTGGTGAACTATAGTCAGTCATTTCGTTTACAACACATCGATATAACTATTTCTGACCGTACAAGGTGTATATTCTGGATCGTAGTAAAGTTTTAAGATGATTTAACGATGTCTGTCCGTCTGTTGTAATCGCGCTACAGCCTTAAAAAATTGATATATTGAGCTAAAGTTTGGAACAGATTCGTATTTGGTCTATACGCAGGTATAGTTTTTAAACAAGCAAAATCGCATAATATTCAGGTAAAGCTGCAATATAGACCGATCTCCCGATTTAGGGTCCTAAGCTCATAAAAGTCGCACTTATTATCCGATTTGGTTGAAATTTTAAACGGTTAGTTGTTCTAAGGAACCCGATATCCGAACCGAAAATAGTCCATTTCGGGCCATAATTAGGTATACCTATCATATAGATGGACCTACCGATTTAAGGGTGCGTTTATCAACCGATTTTGTTGACATTTAGAACAGTCACATCCTATCGACATCCGCAACCAGTTTGGTCCAGATCGAACTATATTAAGATATGGTTGCCATATGGACCGATTTTCCAATTAAGGACCTTACAGCCATAAAAGCCCCCTTTTCTGACACGATTTCGCTTAAATTTGGAACAGTGAGTTACACTAGGCCTCTCGGACCAAATTTGGATATAGCTGGTATATAGCCCATAAAAAGCCGTATTTTCCTATTACGCTGAAATTTAGAGCAGTGAGTTGAATTTGATATAAATTTGAAACATAGAGTTGCACTGTGCCCCCCCCCCCCCCCCCAACATGTGAAAGGCATATGCTCCATATCAGACCATGCCATATGGACCAATCTGCAGATCTAGGATATTAAGCCATAAAATCCTCATTTATAACCAGGTTTTCTTGAAGTTTTACACTGCGAATCGGCTCATATATGGACATTGATATGAATATTGTAGATTTTTAATAAAATAGGGTACAAAATACATCTATGGTGGTCTAAAATTTGGCACAGCTGAACTTAAGCATTTTTACTTGTTATACCCTCCACCATAGGATGGGGGGTGTACTTATTTCGTCATTCCGTTTGCAACATCTCGAAATATGCATCTAAGACCCTTAAAGTATATTCAATATATTCTTGATCGTTATGACATTTTAAGTCAATGTAGCCATGTCCGTCCGTCCGTCTGTCGAAAGCACGCTAACTTTCGAAGGAGTAAAGCTAGCCGCTTGAAATTTTGCACAAATACTTCTTATTAGTAAAGGTCGGTTGGGATTGTAAATGGGCCAAATCGGTCCAAGCTTTGATATAGCTGCCATATAAACCGACCTTGGGTCTTGACTTCTTGAGCCTCTAGAGTGTGCATTTCTTATCCGATTAAAATGAAATTTTGGTTCGAAATGTGTTCAAATTTTGACAAATTTTGTTCAGCGATGAGGCTCATTTCTGGTTGAATGGCTACGTAAATAAGCAAAATTGCCGCATTTGGAGTGAAGAGCAACCAGAAGCCGTTCAAGAACTGCCCATGCATCCCGAAAAATGCACTGTTTGGTGTGGTTTGTACGCTGGTGGAATCATTGGACCGTATTTTTTCAAAGATGCTGTTGGACGCAACGTTACGGTGAATGAACACATTTCGAACCGAACACTGATTTTGGTAATAAAATTCAATGATTTGCAAGCGTTGCTCGTTAGTAAGTCTATTCATGATGAAATGTCAAAGCATACTGAGCATCTTTCTCTTTGACACCATGTCTGAAATCCCACGTGATCTGTCAAATACTAATGCATGAAAATCCTAACCTCAAAAAAATCACCCTTTACAATACATCCAAACAAATACACTTGGACTCGACTATAAAAAGGAGGCTTCTTATCATTGAGTAAAATTTCAACCTTGTAATGTAACCTACTCCCCAATAGCTCTGATTCTATGGGGTTGCCCAAAAAGTAATTGCGGATTTTTCATATAGTCGGCGTTGGCAAATTTTTTTACAGCTTGTGACTCTGTAACTGCATTCTTTCTTCTGTCAGTTATCAGCTGTTACTTTTAGCTTGCTTTAGAAAAAAAGTGTAAAAAAAGTATATTTGATTAAAGTTCATTCTAAGTTTTATTAAAAATGCATTTACTTTCTTTTAAAAAATCCGCAATTACTTTTTGGGCAACCCAAATAGGTTCGTTGAGTCTTCCCTCTAACCGTTAAGCACTAACTGGGATATTTAACACTACTACCTAAAACACCTACTGTTTTGGCCCCTCTTAGGATGGGAAAGTTAAAAAATTATATCGCAAACAACAGTAACGAAATTCCTATATTTTATTTATCTTGATTTTAAGGACCGATAGGTTGCCATAACAAAGACGAATGCTGCATGTTGGCGTCTTCATTCAGTTGATCCAATTGCAAACAGCCAATAGATGGCGCTACTTTAAATGTTGGTGCTAATCGCTTGGAGTGGCTTAACGCCTATAATATTGATAATCATTATAAATGACTATATGACTAAATAGCCATCGTTTAGACTTTTTTAGGTCAAATCATATTGTCATATTAAACAATTTCCTGCGCTAAAGAACTAATTTGCCGGTCTATATATCGGGTGCGGTGGCAACAGTTTTAATAATTAAACCATGTAGAACTTTTGAACAAAAAAGTGTCCAGCTGCACATCGTTTGGACTTATCTAGGAAAAGAAGGCCCCTTTTCAATGAGCTAAAAATGGCGGCCACCTTGACGTCAAGGTTTGTATCTTCTCCTATCACTCTGAACGAATCGTTATAATTTTGGCGGCATGGCGGCCTACATTTATTGGGTTGCCCAAAAAGTAATTGTCGGTAATATTGTAGTAATATAGTCGGCGTTGACAAATTTTTTCAACGGCTTGTGACTCTGTGATTGCATTCTTTCTTCTGTCAGTTATCAGCTGTTACTTTTAGCTTGCTTTAGAAAAAAGTGCGCGAAATTTTGTTTACATTTGTTTGTTTGGCGTCAAATTTTAATATGGGTACCACATGTATTGAAAGAAATTCATTTAACAAACCGAATCAACGATTGTGATATGCACCTTAAACGCAATGAATTCGATCCGTTTTTAAAACGAATCATAACTGGAGATGAAAAATGGATTGTTTACAAAAACGTTAGTCGAAAACGATCATGGTCCAAGCATGGTGAACCAGCTCAAACCACTTCAAAGGCTGATATCCACCAAAAGAAGGTTATGCTGTCTGTTTGGTGGGATTGGTAGGGTGTGGTATATTTTGAGCTGCTTCGAAGGAACCAAACGATTAATTCGGAAGTTTACTGTCAACAATTGGACAAATTGAATACAGCCATCAAGGAGAAGCGACCAGAATTGGTCAATCGTAAAGGTGTCATATTCCACCAGGACAACGCTAGACCGCACACATCTTTGGTCATTCGCCAAAAACTGAGTGAGCTTGGCTGGGAACTTTTGATGCATCCACCATATAGCCCTGACCTTGCACCATCAGACTACCATTTATTTCGATCTTTGCAGAAGTCCTTAAATGGTAAAACGTTCGGCAATGATGAGGCTATAAAATCGCACTTGGTTCAGTTTTTTGCAGATAAAGGCCAGAAATGGATAGGAAATGGAAAGACGTGAGTGCGAGCGAATTGAGATGTACAGGAGTCAGAATGAAGTCCGGAAATTCTAGCAAAGAATTAAACACCAAACCGATGGCTTTGATGCAGGCACATCCACCTGCAGAGACAAAGAAGGAAATCTGGTAACTGACACAGACAACATGCTGAGGATATGGAAAGAACATTTTACCCAACTACTAGTGTCCGATGTTGGCGGCGAAGAGGATACCCCAGAACCAATCCCTGATGATGGTATAGAATGTTTACCTCCTAGTCAGAATGAGGTCCAAGTAGCAGTAACCCGACTAAAGAACAACAAGGCAGCAGGAGCCGACGGGTTACCCGCTGAACTATTTAAGACCGGAGGCGACACGCTGATAAGGCGTATGCATCAGCTTATCTGCTCAATCTGGCTAGAAGAACGCATACCCGTTGATTGGAACCTCAGCATACTATGTCCCGCACACAAGAAAGGAGACAAGACGGCATGTGCCAACTACAGAGGAATAACTTTCCTCCCCATCGCATACAAGATACTCTCGAGCGTGTTGAGTGAAAGATTAAAACCTAAAGTCAATGAGATAATTGGGCCCTATCAATGCGGTTTTAGACCGCATTGATAGGGCAGCGCCAAATCCTGGAAAAACCCGAGAAGGACAAATCAACACCTACCACCTCTTTGTTGACTACAAAGCCGACTTCGATACTCCTTTACGTTAAAAGGTACTTCAAGCCATGTCTGAGTTTGGTATCCCCGCAAAATTAATAAGACTCTGCAGGATGACACTTGCTGATGCGCGTTCCTCAGTAAGAATAGGAAAGAATCTCACCGAACCATTTAATACCAAACGAGGTTTCAGACAAGGAGACAGCCTATCGTGTGATCTCTTTAATATCCTGCTGGAGAAGATTATACGAGATGCAGAAGTGAATAGATATGTCACACTAATCACAAGAGAGCACATGCTACTTGCCTATGCCGACGATATCGATTTCATAGGTCGGTCACCGGAAGTAGTAACTGCAGCCTTTGAAAGAATCGAAAGAGAGTCAGTGAAAATGGGTCTGGCAGTAAATGGAGATAAGACGAAATGGATGGTCTCCACTCCCAAAAAGCCTTGTACAACCGAGCAGATAAAGAACATGGAGAAAGTTGGGAATCACAACTATGAGATAGTCAGTAACTTTATCTACCTCGGCACCGCCGTAACCGAAACGAATGACACCAGTTTTGAGATAAAGCGAAGAATAATACTGGCAAACAGATGCTACTTTGGACTAAGTAAGCAGTTTAGAAACAAGGCCATCTCTCGACAGACGAAGACTACACTTTACAAGACACTGATACTACCCGTGCTGTTATATGGTTCTGAAGCATGGGTACTTGTGAAAGCAGATGAGGCAGTGCTTGGAGTATTTGAGAGAAAGATTCTTCGTAAAATATATGGACCAGTTTGCGTTAACGGAGAATATAGGCGACGTATGAACCACGAGCTGTATGAGCTGTATGACGACGATAGCATAGTTACACGCATCAAAATACAACGGCTGCGTTGGCTAGGTCATGTTGTCAGAATGGATGAAGAAGCTCCAGCAAAGAAGTCTATTGAAGGAAAACACGGTGGTACACGCAAACCGGGACGACCAAAAGCCCGATGGAAAGACCAAGTTGTGGGAGACACCTCGAAACTTGGTGTCAAAGATTTTAGAATGAGCGCAGAAGATCGAGGCGCTAGGAACGCTATTCTACGTTCGGCTAGTGGAAGAAATATTCTGTCATAGCCAATTAAAGTAAAGTAAAGTAAAGTAAAGTAAAGTAAAGTAAAGTAAAGTAAAGTAAAGTAAAGTAAAGTAAAGTAAAGTAAAGTAAAGTAAAGTAAAGTAAAGTAAAGTAAAGTAAAGTAAAGTAAAGTAAAGTAAAGTAAAGTAAAGTAAAGTAAAGTAAAGTAAAGTAAAGTAAAGTAAAGTAAAGTAAAGTAAAGTAAAGTAAAGTAAAGTAAAGTAAAGTAAAGTAAAGTAAAGTAAAGTAAAGTAAAGTAAAGTAAAGTAAAGTAAAGTAAAGTAAAGTAAAGTAAAGTAAAGTAAAGTAAAGTAAAGTAAAGTAAAGTAAAGTAAAGTAAAGTAAAGTAAAGTAAAGTAAAGTAAAGTAAAGTAAAGTAAAGTAAAGTAAAGTAAAGTAAAGTAAAGTAAAGTAAAGTAAAGTAAAGTAAAGTAAAGTAAAGTAAAGTAAAGTAAAGTAAAGTAAAGTAAAGTAAAGTAAAGTAAAGTAAAGTAAAGTAAAGTAAAGTAAAGTAAAGTAAAGTAAAGTAAAGTAAAGTAAAGTAAAGTAAAGTAAAGTAAAGTAAAGTAAAGTAAAGTAAAGTAAAGGCCAGAGTTCTATGAGCGTGGAATACAAAATTTGCAAGGAAGATGGCAAAAGGTTATCGAACAAAATGGCAATTATATATTTGATTAAAGTTCATTCTAAGTTTTATTAAAAATGCATTTACTTTCTTTTAAAAAATCCGCAATTTCTTTGTAGGCAACCCATATTTATTGTATGTTCCCAAATAAATTAAATCACACAGTGTCCTGTAAGGTCATTACGATTGATCGACTGTTTTAGGGTGAGGTGGTCCGCTAGATATATGAGCAGAATAAAGGTATTACATTCGCTGTCCACAACCTCATTCTTTTAATTTAATCCCGTATTGTCATAATTGGTGTATACAGCCGTTTGGTGGAGCACAAATTTGAATGACGCACTCCAATTAAAAATATCTATCACTTGATCCCCCATTGTTATAATGGATCAAATAAACTATTCGAGGCGACTTTAGGAGGTAAAGCACCACCTTGATTCTTGGACATAAAGTTTAATGTCATATTCGTAGTCTGCTACCAAATACCTTTAATTTGAGGCATCTAGCTATGATCGAATTATATCCCATTTTTTATGTCATATTCGTAGTTTGGTCCCGATTATCTTTCATTTGAGTCCCATATTGATATTTACGTCCAATATGTTTGTTTTGGGGAAATTTTTGGGGTTGGACAACCCCTCGCATACTTGGGGCGACACTCAATTATTTGGACCCCATTTTTTTATGTCACATTCGTAGTCTGGTCCCGATTACCTTTCATTTGAGTCCCATGTTGATATTTACGTCCAATATGTTTGTTTGGGGGAATTTTTGGGGTTGGACAACCCCTCGCATACTTGATCCCAATATTTAATACCATATTCGTATTCTACTCCCCAATACCATTCATTTGATACCCGTATTGTCACTATCGGTGCACTTTTGATTTTTGATGGTGTTTTTGGTGTAACGGGGGAGGGTCCACCCCCCTTCCAATATCAACAAACTAAAAAGCCTTTTCCTCATTTCTGACCATTTTCGTAATCTACTCCCAAATACCTTTCATTTGAACCCATGAAAGACATGGTCGGCTAATAGGCCCGTTTGGGGGTGGGGCGACCTCCCATTACTTGGGCCTAATTTTCTATGCCATATTTGTAATCTACTGTCGAAAACTTTTCAATTGAGGCCCATATTGACATGAACGTCAAATAAATCTGTTTTTGGATTGGGGAGGCACGCTGCGTACTTGGACCAAAATTTTGATACGATACAACAAATTGTTTTTGTTGAATGAAGGTGTTGGTGTAAGTGGAAGGGATCGCCCCCATACGATATCTAAAAATTAAAAAGCCTATGTTTCCATCCAGACAAACTTACACAATCTGTGAAAGTTTTAAGAAAATCGTCTCAGCGTTTTTGATTCTACGGGACGAAAAAAAAACCGAGTCCCATATAGTCATTATAGGTCATATGCCCATTTATATACTTCGATCTGATTTTGTATGACAGATTCGTAATCTACTCCCGAATACCTTTTATTTGAGGCACATATTGACATGAATGTCTAATATGTCTGTTTGGGGAAATTTTGGGGTTGGGGCGGCCCGATGGGTATTTAGACCCAAATTTGAATACCATATTCGTATTCCATTTTTCAATACCTTTCATTTGATACCCATATTGTCACGATCGGTCCACTTTTATCTCCCGCCTTCCGAAATCAACAAATTATAAAGCTAATTTCTCCTTCCAGACCATATTCGCAATCTACTCCCGAATACCTTTCATTTGAGTCCCATATTGTCATGATTGTCCAAAAAACCTATTTAAGGAGGTTTTGGGGTTGGGGCGGCCCCCTAGTTATTTGGACCCAATTTTTATACCCTCCACCATAGGATAGGGGGTATACTAATTTTTATACCCTCCACCATAGGATGGGGGGTATACTAATTTCGTCATTCTTTTTGTAACTACTCGAAATATTCGTCTGAGACCCCATAAAGTATATATATTCTTGATCGTCGCGACATTTTATGTCGATTTAGCCATGTCCGTCCGTCTGTGCGTCCGTCCGTCCGTCTGTCTGTCGAAAGCACGCTAACTTCCGAAGGAGTAAAGCTAGCCGCTTGAAATTTTGCACAAATACTTCTTATTAGTGTAGGTCGGTCGGTTGGTATTGTAAATGGGCCATATCGGTCCATGTTTTGATATAGCTGCCATATAAACCGATCTTGGGTCTTGACTTCTTGAGCCTCTAGAGTGCGCAATTCTTATCCGATTGGAATGAAATTTTGCACGACGTGTTTTGTTATTATATCCAACAACTGTGCCAAGTGTGGTTCAAATCGGTCTATAAACTGATATAGCTGCCATATAAACCGATCTTGGGTCTTGACTTCTTGAGCCTCTAGCGTGCGCAATTCTTACCCGATTAGAATGAAATTTTGCAAAACGTGTTTTGTTATGATATCCAACAACTGTGCGAAGTATGGTTCAAATCGGTCCATAACCTGATATAGCTGCCATATAAACCGATCTTGGGTCTTGACTTCTTGGGCCTCTAGAGTGCGCAATTCTTATCCGATTAGAATGAAATTTTGCACGACGTATTTTTTATTCTTACTTTCAACAACTGTGTCAAATAGGGTTCAAATCGGGTCATAACCCGAAATAGCTGCCATATAAACCGATCTGGGATCTTGACTTCTTGAGCCTCTAGAGGTCGCAATTATTATCCGATTTGCCTGAAATTTTGATGGTCTCATGACCATCAACATATGTGTTTATTATGGTCTGAATCGGTCTATAGCCCGATACAGCTCCTATATAAATCGATTTCTTTATTTTACTTCGTGAGGCCCCAATGGGCGCAATTTTTATACGAATTGGCTGAAATTTTACACAGGTCTCCAACATATAATTTAATTGTGGTCCGAACCGGACCATATCTTGATATCGCTCTAATAGCAGAGCAACTCTTTTCTTATATCCTTTTTTGCCTAAGAAGAGATGGCGGGAAAAGAACTCTACAAATGCGATCCATGGTGGAGGGTATGTAAGATTCGGCCCGGCCGAACTTAGCACTTGTTTTATGTCATATTCGTAGTCTGGTCCCGATTACCTTTCATTTGAGTCCCATGTTGATATTTACGTCCAATATGTTTGTTTGGGGGAATTTTTGGGGTTGGACAACCCCTCGCATACTTGATCCCAATATTTAATACCATATTCGTATTCTACTCCCCAATACCATTCATTTGATACCCATATTGTCACTATCGGTGCACTTTTGATTTTTGATGGTGTTTTTGGTGTAGCGGGGGAGGGTCCACCCCCCCTTCCAATATCAACAAACTAAAAAGCCTTTTCCTCATTCCTGACCATTTTCGTAATCTACTCCCAAATACCTTTCATTTGAACCCATGAAAGACATGGTCGGCTAATAGGCCCGTTTGGGGGTGGGGCGACCTCCCATTACTTGGGCCTAATTTTTTATGCCATATTTGTAATCTACTGTCGAAAACTTTTCAATTGAGGCCCATATTGACATGAACGTCGAATAAATCTGTTAAGAGGAGTTTTTGGATTTGGGAGGCACGCTGGGTACTTGGACCAAAATTTTGATACGATACTTTTTTTTTTTTGGATGAAGTTGTTGGTGTAAGTGGAAGGGATCGCCCCCATACGATATCTAAAAATTAAAAAGCCTATGTTTCCATCCAGACAAACTAACACAATCTGTGAAAGTTTTAAGAAAATCGTCTCAGCCGTTTTTGATTCTACGGGACGAAAAAAGAAAACCGAGTCCCATATAGTCACTATAGGTCATGTGCCCATTTATATACTTCGATCTGATTTTGTATGACAGATTCGTAATCTGCTCCCGAATACCTTTTATTTGAGGCACATATTGACATGAATGTCTAAAATGTCTGTTTGGGGAAATTTTGGGGTTGGGGCGGCCCGATGGGTATTTAGACCCAAATTTGACTACCATATTTGTATTCCATTTTTCAATACCTTTCATTTGATACCCATATTGTCACGATCGGTCCAGTTCTATTTCCCGCCTTCCGAAATCAACAAATTATAAAGCCTATT
Organism: Stomoxys calcitrans; assembly: GCF_963082655.1. Classification (NCBI taxonomy): domain Eukaryota; kingdom Metazoa; phylum Arthropoda; class Insecta; order Diptera; family Muscidae; genus Stomoxys; species Stomoxys calcitrans. Next base: position 42,499,947 of record NC_081552.1, read on the forward strand.
TCTCCTTCCAGACCATATTTGCAATCTACTCCCGAATACCTTTCATTTGAGTCCCATATTGTCATAATTGTCCAAAAAACCAATTTAAGGAGGTTTTGGGGTTGGGCCGGCTCCCCAGTTATTTGGACCCAATTTTTAATATGAAACTCGGTCCACTTTTATTTTTGGGTAGTACTTTTGGGGTAAGGGGAAGGGTCCGATATCAAAAAAATTATATAGCTTATATTTCCTTCCAGTCCAACCTACACAATCTGTGAAAATTTCAAAGTAATCGGTTCAGCCGTTTCTGAGTCTATATGAAACAAACAAACACAAATTCAATCTATAATAGATTGAATTGAATCTATCAATATATTGGGTTGCCCAAAAAGTAATTGCGGATTTTTCATATAGTCGGCGTTGAAAAATTTTTTCACAGCTTGTGACTCTGTAATTGCATTCTTTCTTCTGTCAGTTATCAGCTGTTACTTTTAGCTTGCTTTAGAAAAAAAGTGTAAAAAAAAGTATATTTGATTAAAGTTCATTCTAAGTTTTATTAAAAATGCATTTACTTTCTTTTAAAAAATCCACAATTACTTTTTGGGCAACCCAATATTATCAATAATATCAAAATATCAATATATAAAAATTAATTTGTGTTTGTTTGTTTGTTTGTGGGTTTGTAAATTAGTTTTTTCCTTATAGACACGAAAAACGGCTAAACCGATTTTTTTTAATTTACACAGATTGCGGGGAGTGGTCCGGAAGGAGCAATAGGCTATATAATTTATTGATATTGTTAGCGGGCGGACCCTCCCCCTTACCCTAAAAGTACGAACCCAAAATAAAAGTGAACCGATCGCGACAATATGGGATTCAAATGAAAGGTATTCAAGAGTAGACTACGAATTTCATATTAAAAATTGGACTGTGGGCCGCCCCGAACCCAAAACCCCCTAAAATACAATAGGTTTATTGTATAATGACAACATGGAACTCGAATGAAAGGTATTTGGGAGTAGATTGCGAAAATGGTCAGGAAGGAGGAAAAGGCTTTTTAGTTTGTACCCCAAAAACACCACCTAAAATCAAAAGTGGACCGATAGGGACTATATGAGTATCAAATGAGAGGTATTGGGGAGTAGAATACGAAAATGGCAAAACCAAAAACCAACTCCAAAAACTCCCCCAAACAAACATATTGGACGTAAATATCAATATGGGATGTAAATATCAATATCAAATGATAAGTAATCGGGACTGGAGCACGAATATAACATAAAAAATGAGGTCCAAGTAATTGGGGGTCGCCCCACCCTCAAATCTAATGTCACCGTTGCGTATGGGTAAGCATCCACGGCTTACCCATGCGAAAAATATCAAAAAAAAATTGCCTGCGCTGAATATTCCTTCAATAACAGTTGCGACAACAATTATTATCCATTTAAGACTTCAGTACAAAAAGTTACGGCCTAAACCACTAAATTAGTTTTTTTCTTTTTATACCCTCCATCATAATCTAAATTCGTCATTCCGTTTGTATAGCATCGAAATATTCATTTTAGACCCAACAAAGTATAAATGTATGTTTTTGATCGTCTTGACATTCTAAGTCGATTAAGACATATCGGTCCCTCCATCTGTAGAAAGCACGCTGACTTTTGAAGGGATAAAGCTAGAGGCATAAAATTTTGCATAAATACTTCCTATTAGTGTATGTCAGCGGTCTATGTTTTGATATAGCTGCCATATAAGCCGATTTTGGATCGTGACCTCATGACCCGATTTTTCTAAACCTTATTTTAACGACTTTTCCTATGACGTTCCACATACGTGCCAAATATGCTTTGATTGGGTCCATAACCTGATATAGCTCCCATATGAACCGATCTCCCGATTTTAATTCTTTAGCCACTATAGTTATCCACTACTATGGTCTCCAACAGCCAAACCAAGCATGTTCCGAATTGATTGATAACCTGAAATAGCTCCAAAATCTTTGCAATTTTTATTAATCTGCTACCAAATACCTTTAATGTGAAGCTCATCTAGCTAGGATCGAATTATATTCCCATTTGAGGGTAGGGGGACCCCCAATTACTTGGACCTCGCTTTTTAATGTTATATACGTAGTCTAGTCCCGAATACCTCTCATTTGAGTCCCATATTGATATTTACGTCCAATATGTTTATTTGGGGGAGTTTTTTAGGCTTGGACGACCTCTCGCATACTTGATCCCAATTTTTAACACCATATTCGTGTTCTACTCCCCAATACCTTTGATACACATATTGTCCCTATCGGGCCACTTTTGATTTTAAGTGATGTTTTTGGGGTAAAGGGGGAGGGTCCGCCCCATTCCAATATCAACAAACTAAAAAGCCTTTTCCTCCTTCCTGGCAATTTTCGTAATCTACTCCCAAATCCCTTTCATTCGAGTCTCGTATTGTCATTATCGTCCAATAAACCTATTTTAGGTTTATCAGCTACTTGCAAAAAAAATCTCCCCTATAGGATGGGACGGTCTAATAAATATTCAAAGGAAATTTTTGGCATTTATTTTAATGGGTAATTTTTTTAGCTATTATATTTTTGGCAACACCGGTTTAAACAGCTAAAGCACGTTTCGTGTTTTGTTTCACTGTCAAACATTTTCAGTTTGGTTTATAATTTAACCATGAAACGCCTTACAAACGTAAAACGCTCGAACGCGTAAAGCTAACCGCTTGAAATTTTGCACAGATACTTAACATTGATGTAGGTTGGGTTAGGTTAGGTTAGGTTTGGTTAGGTTTAAGTGGCAGTCTGCCATCAGACTCACTTAGACGTTTTCGTTCATTGTGATACCACAGGAACAGAAGAAGGAATCTTCCTTCTTCTAGTTCCTATCGTTGAGCTATCCAGATCGCTTTAAAAAGCCCAGTAACTTTCGAATGTTCACATCCGCTAAATCAAACAGGTTCTCAAAGAAATAAGAACCTAAAGTGGAACTCATTCTAACTGCTAGTGCGGGACATACAAACAGAAGGTGTGTGTGTCTCTTCTTCCTCGATGTCCTTCTTCCTCTCTTCTCTTCTCTTCTTCCTCGCTTCTTCTTCCTTGCTTCTGCAAAAGTCGTTTCTGGCAACCTTCAGTCTGTCAGCATGTTTCCCGATTAGACAGTGACCTGTCATGACGGACACAATGATTGAGACGTCCGTTCTAGCCAATGACAGCAAAGCAGTAGACCTCTTCAAGTCTAGATGAGGCCACATAGTTTTGGAATGCTCACAGCCCCCACTTTGTTGCCCTTCGGGCCTAGTCCTAAAAACTTAGCTTACATGCCCTAGAGGCATATCCACAGATTCCAGTGTCCCTGGAGTGTGTAAGGTAGTTCCTAGTCTCGCAATCCTGTCTGCTTTAGAATTCCCTGGGATATCTATGTGGCCCGGCACCCAGAACAGATGAATTATGAACTGTTCAGCCATCTCGTTGAAATATCTGCGACAGTCGATCAAGTATAACGCAAGTATAACGCAGTGCCCGTGGCCGCCACATGACCAATGAGAAAGCTTTAACCTCACGGCAGTGGTCGCTGCAATTTGGGTAGCCGCAATGTGCAGAGGCATAAGATGTTGCATTAATTTCAGTTCATCAGATGATATTGTCCTCAGTGCGGCTGTGATGCACAAACAAGCCATCCTTAGGATGGCTGCTCAATACTTAACCGGTTAAGTATTGAGCAGTAGGTGGATTTTAGAAGCGCCGTCCACCAGACCACAACACTATATAGCATAATAGGTCTGACAACAGCAGTATGTACCCAATGCATGACACGCGCTCTAAATCCCCAGCTTTTGTCAATGGCTCCCTAGCAGGTGTATTGGGCAAGAGTGGCCTTTCTTGCCCTTTCCAAAATTTTGGATATGAAGTTCAGTGTCCTGTCCAGCAAAACACCCAGGTATTTTGCGCTTTCTGTAAATGGAACATTCTCTCTACCCAAGGAGACAGGTTCTACTGCAGGCAACTTGTATCTTCTGCTGAAAAGAACTACTTCTGTCTTTCACGGATTTAGACCCAGACCAACTTTGCTGTTGCACTTAGAGTTTCCTGAAGTATAGCTCTTAGAGCGCTGGGAAAATTTCCCCTAACCGCAATTGCCATGTCATCAGCATACGCAACCACTTTTACGCTTTTTTCCTCCAGGGACCATAATAGATTGTTAATGGCTATATTCCAAAGTAGAGGAGACAGTACACCTCCTTGAGGTGTTCCTCTGCTGAACCATCTTTTTAGATCCACAAATCCCAAGCCTGCCTAAATGCATCTTTTAGTACGTATGTTATAAACAAACTTTCTTACGGTAGAGTTGATGCCTAGAAACTCCAACTCCTTTATGATTGACGTCGGTTTTACATTATTGAAAGCACCTTCAATGTCAAGAAATGCTGCCATTGTATATTCCTTGACAGCGAGAGAACCCTCTATGTAGCCGACTAGGTCGTGAAGGGCTCAGTGGATTTGCCTTTACTATATTCAGGCTGCTGCCGAGACAGGCGATCTCCAGGGATCTTTGCCCTAAGATATGTTTCTATCAACCTCTCAAGAGTTTTCAGCATAAAGGATGACAGACTAATAGGACGAAAATCTTTCGCTTTCGTGTGGTAGGGTTTTCCTGCTTTCAGAATGAAAATGACCTTCGTGTCCCTCCATCCCACAGGTATATATGACATTCTGATACAAGCCGAGTATATCTCCCTAAGCCAGGGAACCAGTCTATCAGACACAGCTTGTAATTGAACCGGTGATACATCATCAGGGCCTGGCGACTTAAAGGAGTGGAAACTTCTTATCGCCTAAAGGAATTTCGGCTCAGACACAATTTCCCTAATTGCCTCTGACGAATGCATATCAGTGGCAACCTCTTCTGGCGCCACGTTGTCTGTTGGAGAATTTCCCGGGTAATGTGTATCAAGGAGTAGTTCTAGTGTCTCCTCACTAGACATTGTCCATACATTCTCGACTTCTAGATATACCCCACCGTAATTAGTCTCGCGGACAGAATCTTCCTTAGCCTAGAGGCCTCAGATGTATTCTCCACGGAACTGCTGAATTCTACCCAGGATTTGTTATGAGTCTTTCTCAGTTCGCCATTATATTTTTATACCCACCACCGAAGGATGGGGGTATATTCATTTTGTCATTCCGTTCGCAACACATCGAAATATCCATTTCCGACCCTATAAAGTATATATATTCTTGATCAGCGTAAAAATCTAAGACGATCTAGACATGCCCGTCCGTCTGTCCGTCTGTCTGTTGAAATCACGCTACAGTCTTTAAAAATTGAGATATTGAGCTGAAACTTTGCACAGATTCCTTTTTTTGTCCATAAGCAGGTTAAGTTCGAAGATGGGCCAGATCGGACTATATCTAGATATAGCCCCCATATAGACAGATCCGCCGATTTAGGGTCTTAAGCCCATAAAAGCCACATTTATTATCCGATTTTGCTGAAATTTGGAACAGTGAGTTGTCTAAGACCCTTCGACAACCTTCTTTAATTTTGCCCAGATCGGTCCAGTTTTGGATATAGCTGCCATATAGACCGATCCTCCGATTTAGGGTCTTAGACCCATAAAAGCCACATTTATTATCCGATTTTGCTGAAATTTGGGACAGTGAGTTGTCTTAGGCCCTTCGACATGCTTTGTCTATTTGGCTCAGATCGGTTCAGATTTGGATATAGCTGCGAAATAGACCGATGTCTTTTCAGGTTTTGAGTTCAGGTTTTGAGCCCATAAAAGGCGCATTTATTGTCCGATGTCGCCGAAATTTGGGACAGTGAGTTGTGATAAAACTTTCGATATTATTTTTCAATTTGGCTCAGATAGGTCCAGATTTGGATATAGCTGCAATATAGACCGATCTCTTGATTTATGGTTTTGGGGCCATAAAAGGCGCATTTATTGTCCGATTTCGCCGAAATTTGGGACAGTGAGTTGTGTTAGACTCTTCGTCATGTATCTGCAAACTTGGTCGAAATCGGTCCAGATTTGGCTATAGCTGCCATATAGACCCATATCTCGATGAAAAGCCTTGGCCCAATAAAAGGCGCTTTTATAATCCGATTTCACTGAGATTTGACTCAGTGACGTATGCTAGGCTTTTTGACGTCCGTGTCGTTTATGGTTCAGAGCGGTTTATTTGTAGATATAGCTACCAAAAAGAGCAAAATTTTGTTTTACACAGTTGAACAATGACTTCTACTTATTAGTATTTGGTCCAAATCGGAACATATTTCTATATAGGGGTCATAAGGTATACATTTTTCCCCGGATTTGACGAAAGGTGGTTTATATATATACCCGAGGTGGTGGGTATCCAAAGTTCGGCCCGGCCGAACTTAACGCCTTTTTACTTGCTTAGCTGGTGCTCTTGTGGCTTTTGCTCTGTTGAAGAGTTTTCTGCAGTCCTTCCTTAGATAAATCAGCTTTGGGGTCCACCATGGCGGTCGCTGTTTGCCCCTGGCTCGGCACTAGAGCATGCTGACACAAGCGAGTCATTCAGGGCCTTTGTGATCCGCTTGATCACTATGTCTATTTCCTCCGTAGTTCCCACTTCCTTTTCTAGTCTAGAAGGGGTAGTGGTGCAGAATTTGTGCCGATATTTATTCTAATGCACCTTTCTTCTGTTTAGCCGAGGGACCACTACTTCAGTATTTTCTCCAAGGTTAAAACTAATATAACGTTGATCAGAGAAGCTGTGGTCATCCAATACTTCCCAGTCGCATATTCTTTCTTTTATATCTTCCGATACAAAGTACATATCAAGTACCTCCTGCCTGTTCCTGGTAATAAAAGTCGGATATTCCCCTTTATTTCAAATAGCCAGATTGCAACTTACAATATATTCATTAAGCAGCTCACCCCTTTCGTTGGCATCCGAACTTCCCCATAGCATCACTTCCTACAATGAGGCTTTTCTTCCCTACAGAAGCAGCTTCAACCAGCGACTTAAGATTTGAAGGCGGCATCTCAGAATTGAAGCCAGCTAGTAATGAGACTTGTTTATTTCAAGGCTGGGTACTACTAAATCTTCAGTGCTTAGCGACGGAAGAAGAAAAACATTTAGACTATCCTTTGCAAGGATATAGGCTATATGTCTCCCATTCCCCGTACCCTTCAGAAATTTAAATTCCGGAATTCTTAGTCCACCTACCATTCTTCCACGCACCCATGGTTCCTGGATAAGAACCACGTTAAATCCCCCAGCTACCAGGAGGACCTTTAGTGCAGCCGAAGCAGCCTTACTATGGTGGAGATTTATCTGTAGAAACCGGACCATAGTCAGGATTGAGAACTTCCACCACTGTTGTGTTAGAACTATTTATCCATTGACTATCCCACTCCAATTATTCCTAGGTATGCAGCCCTGTTCTTCTCCCTTGTTGACAACTGCCATCACCAAACTGTCCCTAGCGACATTGGTTTGAGGGGGAAGGTCGATAGCCTAGGCAAATTATAGGCATGCGAAGATAGAATAGGTTCGGCCTTGTCCTTAAGACTTGAACCAGGTGTCTTCGTCAAAAGCACGTGCCAGTCGTCTGTCGGACAGTGGAGCTTAGTAGCAGACAACATGGTACGGCCTGATACCACCACCGCAGCTGTTGGGTCTTTGGAGTCCATTCTAAGCCTAGCAGATCATCAACCGCCTAATGGATGCCTCTATCGCAGCTATCCTTGAGTGACTTAAATTTTTCTTCCAAAAAAATGTCCTATTACGAGTTACAGGTTTGAAATAACAATACGTCCGTTCCACTCAACGGTTCAAACAAGAATCCTCTAACATTTATGTAGATCGTTGCGGATTGCAAATGGGTCATATCTGTTTGGATTTGGATATAGCTCTCATATAAACCGATCTTCCGATTTGACTTCTTGAGCCCCTGGAAGCCGCAATTTTTTTTCCATTTGGCTAAAATTTTGCCCATACAACAACTGTGTGAAGTACGGTTCAAATAGGTCTATAACCAGATGTAACTCCCATATAAACCGATCTCCCGATTTGACTTCTTGAGCTCTTGGAAGACGTCCCTGAAAGCCATGGTGTTAAGTACGGTACAAATCGGACTACAACCTGATATAGCTACCATATAAACCGGTCCTTGTTCGGTTCTTAGAAGCTTTAATTTTGCTGGTCTGACAGAAGAACAAGTAAAAGCGTGCTAAGTTCGGCCGGGCCGAATCTTATATACCCTCCACCATTGATCGCATTTGTCGAGTTCTTTTCCCGGCATATGGGAGCTGTATCGGGCTATATACCGATTCAGACCATAATAAACACGTATGTTAATGGTCATGAGAGAATCCGTCGTACAAAATTTCAGGCAAATCGGATAATAATTGCGACCTCTAGAGGCTCAAGAAGTCAAGATCCCAGATCGGTTTATATGGCAGCTATATCAGGTTATGAACCGATTTGAACCATACCTGGCACAGTTGTTGGATATCATAACAAAATACTACGTGCCAAAATTCATTCAAATTGGATAAGAATTGCGCCCTCTAGAGGCTCAAGAAGTCAAGACCCAAGATCGGTTTATATGACAGCTATATAAGGCTATGGACCGATTTGAACCATACTTGGCACAGTTATTGGATATCGTAACAAAACACGTCGTGCAAAATTTCATTCCAATCGGATAAGAATTGCGCACTCTAGAGGCTCAAGAAGTCAAGACCCAAGATCGGTTTATATGGTAGCTATATCAGGTTATAAACCGATTTGAGCCTTACTTGGCACAGTTGTTGGGTATCATAACAGAACACGTCGTGCCAAAATTCATTCAAATCGGATAAGAATTGCGCCCTCTAGAGGCTCAAGAAGTCAAGACCCAAGATCGCTTTATATGGCAGCTATATCAGGTTATAGACCGATTTGAACCATACTTATCACAGTTGTTGGATATCATAACAAAACACGTAGTGCAAAATTTCATTTCAATCGGATAAGAATTGCGCACTCTAGAGGCTCAAGAAGTCAAGACCCAAGATCGGTTTATATGTCAGCTATATCAAAACATGAACCGATATGGCCCATTTACAATACCAACCGACCTACACTAATAAGAAGTATTTGTGCAAAATTTCAAGCGGCTAGCTTTACTCCTACGGAAGTTAGCGTGCTTTCGACAGACGGACGGACGGACATGGCAAGATCGACATAAAATTTCACGACGATCAAGAATATATATACTTTCTGGGGTCTCAGACGAATATTTCGAGTAGTTACAATCAGAATGACGAAATTAGTATACCCCCCATCCTATGGTGGAGGGTATAATTATGCCAACTAAATTTAGTTTGAATAAATTTTTAGCAGAATCCTTGGTGGTGGGTTCCCCAGATTCGGCCCGGCCGAACTTTGCACGCTTGACGCTTCTTGATTTTGGAGTGAAGATCAGCCAGAACCATTGCAAGAGCTACCAATGTATCCAGAAAAAGTCACAGTTTGTTGCGGTTTATGGGCTGGTGGCATCATTTCATCATACCGTACTTCTTCAAAGATGATGCGAATCACAACGTAACTGTGAATGGTGAGCGCTATCGTGAGATGATATCCAACCTTTTTTTGCCCAAAATACAAGTGCTTGACTTGCATTACATGTGGTTTCAACAAAACGGCGCCACATGTCACACAGCACGCGCTACAATGGACTTATTAAGAGGCGAGTACGGTGAAAATTTTTTTCACGTTCGGGAGCGGCCTATTGGCCGCATGGGGCTATGTTAAAGCTCATGTCTATACAGATAAGCCCGCTTCAATTGACGCATTGGAAGACATCATTGAAGCATTTGTTCGTGAGATACCGGCCGAAATGTTGAAAAAAATATGCCAACATTGGACTGAGCGGATGGAAATAATGAAATAATGTTCAAACATTTAATTATATGGACCGTACTATCGAAGCAAATTAAGACTTCATACATTTTTTCGCAATTTCATGTGTTTTTTTTTTTTTTTGAAAAACTTTCCTATAGCTCTCAAAAAATCACCCTTCAAAAGAAGGCGCAGCGGAGCGGGTCTTGTAAATAAATAAAACAAGTTTGTTTCTTTACGATAACGAAGTTTGTATCGAAATTCGATATGATGATCGGTCACTGTACATTGCCAGGTAAAGATAGGTAGTTAGCCTTAATGGCTTTATACCTGGTTGCATATCTCATAAAGTCCGATTTTTGGTTTTTAAGAGATCAGAAGTCAAATTTGTATACTCCAAGAGGTTTTACAACATCGTGCATTTCATGACATTCTTTTCCCGTGAAATTTGAAATGCTGAGTTGCCTTAGACTCAATTGCAATTGCAATTTAGTTTCTTAAACTTTATATTCCCCTGTCGTTCATTTAACATGTATCATGCATATGGATGTGTGTAAACGTATTTTATTTCATAAAATAAAATCCATTTTGCTATGCAACATTTATAAAAGCTGACTCTTAGGCTTGTCTCTGTCCTAGGCAACAAACAGGACGGACACATGCACAAAGAAGGACATAGGACACGAACAACAGTTAAACATAGGCGTAGGCACACACACATACACACAAAATCACAGACATATTTTTGTGCGTTTTATTTCAATGGGATTTTTAGTATTTTGTTATAGGCATAGCCACAAAAACATACATTCGCAATCACACACACACACACACACACACACACACACATACAGTCACATAAAAGTAAAGAAAAACTTTGTTATACACACTTATGGAGGTGTACATAGTCGTGTGCGTTTGTTTATGAGAGCGTGAGTGAGTGTTTGTTAGCATGCAGTTTGCCTACTATGCAGTTTAAAATGCATTTTAGCTATCAACTCAACAACAACAACAACAGCAACAACAATGTACTCCATTACTACAACCTCAAGTTGTGTAAAAACTGCAGCAAACAACAACAACAAATCTGCTTATATCTGCATTTGCAACAACAACAATAGCATGATGATATTATCATCAAACACAATGGATTGAAAACAAGTCAAAAGGCGTTAAGTTCGGCCGGGCCGAACTTTGGATACCCACCACCTCGGGTATATATGTAAACCACCTTTCGTCAAAATCCGGTGAAAAATGCATGCTTTATGCCTCATAGCAGCTATATCGAAATATGTTCCGATTTGGACCAAATACTTATAAGTACAAGTCATTCTTCAATTGTGTATAACAAAATATTGGTCTTTTAAGAAATGATATGGGGTCGTAAATGGATATTTCGATGTGTTGCAAACGGAATGACAAAATGAATATACCCCCATCCTTCGGTGGTGGGTAGATAAATGGGTTTGAAATAAATTGTTTTTTAAAACAAAAATTGTTGAAAAATTCTGTTTTACTACATTTTGCTTTGCTGTTGGATTTCTTTGTCCAGCTGAAACCAATAGGGCTTGTTATACCCTCCACCATAGGATGGGGGGTATACTAATTTCGTCATTCTGTTTGTAACTACTCGAAATATTCGTCTGAGACCCCAGACATCGTCGCGACATTCTATGTCGATCTAGCCATGTCCGTCCGTCCGTCTGTCTGTCGAAAGCACGCTAACTTCCGAAGGAGTAGAGCTAGCCGCTTGAAATTTTTTATTAGTGTAGGTCGGTTGTTATTGTAAATGGGCCATATCGGTCCATGTTTTGATATAGCTGCCATATAAACCGATCTTGGGTCTTGGCTTCTTGAGCCTCTAGAGGGCGCAATTCTTATCTTATTTGAATGAATTTTCGCACGAAGTATTCTGTTATAATGTCCAAGTATGGTTCAAATCGGTTCATAACCTAATATAGCTGTCATATAAACAGATCTGGGGACTTGACTTCTTCAGCTTCTAGAGGGCGCAATTCCTATCCGATTTGGCTGAAATTTTGCATGACGTATTTTATTCTTACTTTCAACTACTGTGCCAAATAAGGTTCAAATCGGTTCATAACCTGATATAGCTGCCATATAAACCGATCTTGGGCCTTGACTTCTTGAGCCTCTAGAAAGCGCAATTCTTATCCGATTTGCCTGAAAATTTGCACGACGGATCCTCTCATGACCATCAACATACGTGTTTATTATGGTCTGAATCGGTCTATAGCCCGATACAGCTCCCATATAAATCGATCTCTCTCTCTCTGTTTTACTTCTTGAGCCCCCAAAGGCCGCAATTCTTATTTGAAAGGGCTGACATTTCACACAGGTCTCCAACATATAATTTAATTGTGGTCCAAACCGGACCATATCTTGATATCGCTCTAATAGCAGAGCAAATCTTTTCTAATATCCTTTTTTGCCTAAGAAGAGATGCCGGGAAAAGAACTCGACAAAGCCGATCCATGGTGGAGGGTATATAAGATTCGGCCCGGCCGAACTTAGCACGTTTTTACTTGGTTTTATTTCTACTTAGAATAGAAAGCAAAATAGAAACCTTTTTAAAAAAATTTGAGCAAATGGAGATCGCGATTTCGAAGCAAACTAATGCTACATGCTTCCACCTACTCACTAATTAAGTAAGACATTTGTGAGGAACTATGCCATTTGAAAGCAGTAAGGAAAGGCAAAGTGGTCGGTGTCGACTGTATTATAACCTATACCTGCCTACCTACAGTACAAGTGGGAGCTATATCCAATTCTGAACCAATTTTGATGGATCTCGGCGGATGTTTAGAGATGCGTTTTTAAACAATCCGTATCAAACATCGAGCAAATGTGTTCAAACTGTAATGCTCAAACATCGAGCAAATGTGTTCAAACTGTAATGCTCAAACATCGAGCAAATGTGTTCAAACTGTAATGACAACATAACTGTAAATTACCCAAAATCTGACGATCATATATATGGGAGCTATATCTAAATCGGAACAAACTTCTTAGATACTGTGGTAGTCGTCCAGATTGGTCAGTAAATGCGTTTGCAGTGGCTCTAGAAGTGAAAATCGGGCGATGTACATGTATGACAGCTATGTCTAAATCTGAACCGTTTTCTATGTCAACATCAGTAATGTCGAGAGTTATAAGAAAATCATCCCTGCTAAATTTCGAGAGAATCGGTTAACAAATGAGTACTTTATTGCAATATTTCTCAACATGGTGGAACACATATATGGAAGCTATATCTAAATCTGAACCGATTTCGACCAAACTCTACACATATTGTAGTTGTCGTCGAGAAAAGCGTTGTGCAAATTTTTGGTAAGTTTGGTCAATAAATGCGCTTGCTGTGGCTCTAGAAGTGAAAATCGGGCGATATACATATTGGGTTGCCCAAAAAGTAATTGCGGATTTTTCATATAGACGGCGTTGACAAATTTTTTCACAACTTGTGACTCTGTAATTGCATTCTTTCTTCTGTCAGTTATCAGCTGTTACTTTTATTGGGTTGCCCAAAAAGTAATCGCGGATTTTTTAAAAGAAAGTAAATGCATTTTTAATAAAACTTAGAATGAACTTTAATCAAGTATATTTTTTTTACACTTTTTTTCTAAAGCAAACTAAAAGTAACAGCTGATAACTGACAGAAGAAAGAATGCAATTACAGAGTCACAAGCTGTGAAAAAATTTGTCAATGCCGACTATATGAAAAATCCGCAATTACTTTTTGGGCAACCCAATAGCTTGCTTTAGAAAAAAAGTGTAAAAAAAGTATATTTGATTAAAGTTCATTCTAAGTTTTTTTTAAAAATGCATTTTTTTTCTTTTAAAAAATCCGCATTTACTTTTTGGGCAACCCAATATATGGGAGCTATATCTTTGAAATTCACTTCACCAGTAATGTCAAGTGTTATAAGGTAATCCTTCCTGCCTAATTTCGAGAGAACCGGTTGACAAATGACCATTTTATTGCACTATTACTTTAAATCGGACGAACATATATATGGGAGCTATATCCAAATCTGAATCGATTTTTTTTTCCAATTTCCAAGGGCTTTGCCAGGCCGAAAAACATGCCTGTACCAAATTTTAAGACGATCGGACGAAAATTGCGATCTGTACTTTTTTTGCTTATCAATGGGTCTTTCTCTCTTCCTACTGGGTGTGTGGTCCAAAAGTTTAGCTTCCATATATCGGTTCTTCCGATTTTGAGAAATATTGCAATTAAGTGCTCATTTGTTAACCGATTCCGTCGAAATTTGATATGTAGGTTTTTCCTATGCCTCCTGATGTTAATGGTAAATATCATAGAAATCGCTTCAGATTTACATATTGATTTATATAAAGCTCCCGTATGTTTGTCCGATTTGAACTTAAATTACAATTATATCGTCATTTGTAAACCGATTCTCAAGAAATTTGCACGAGGAATTCTCTTATAAGTCTCGACATAATTAGTGAATTTCCAAGAAATCGGTTCAGATTAAGATATGATTCCCATATTAATGTTCGTTCGATTTGGACTGGTACTGCAATAATTTGGACATTTGTTAACGGATTTACACGAAAATTGGCACAAAGGATTCCCTTATTATTCCCGGTATTGCTATTGAATTTAATAGAAATCGGTTCAGATTTAGATATAGCTCCCATATATATTTTCGTCCGATTTTGAATAATACTTAATAATTTAGTAATTTGTTAACCGACCTTCACAAACTTTGGCACGAATGTTTCTCATATAACTCTTCTGATGACTGATGAATTTCATAGAACTTTGTTCAGTTTTAGATATAGCTCCCATATATATGCATCTCCAGATTTTCGTTTTAAGGCTTTGTTAACGTATTTATCAAACGATTTTCTCAAAAGTTTGCACAACGATTTACTCTATGGCTCCTACATTATGTACGAATTTTGATCGAAATTAAAATTTAAGCAAATTTAAAATTTGACAGCTTAGCTTGTTTATCAAATGTTGTGGAGGATATCAAAAGGTCGGCTTCGCCCGACTTTAGCCTGTCCTTACTTGTTATTTGTTGGAATTGTGGCACTATTTCTTAACCTATTGCAAATTACGAATTATGATGAATATTTTACAGAAAATTTAAAAAAATTATTTGGAAAACAAATTTTTGTTGTTAAGTTGATAAATTTTAAAAATTAAAGACTTAAAAAAGGGAAAAACTAAGTTCGGCCGAGCCGAGTCTTACATACCCTCCACCATGGATCGCATTTGTCAAGTTCTTTGAATGAATTTTTGAATATATATATATGAGCACCATCAAGTTATTGACCGATATGGACCGAACTTGTCATGGCTTTTAGAAGTCATAGAAAAATACCACTCCAAAATTTCAGGCAAATCGGGTAATATTTGCGCCCTCCAGTGGCTCAGAGTATCAAATTGGAAGATCGGTTTATATGGCAGCTATATCAGGTTATCAACCGATTTAGACCATATTTGACACGGTTGTTGGAAGCCATCCCTAAACGACGTATGCAAAATTTCAACCAAATTGGATAAGAATTGCGCCCTCTTGGAGCTTAAGATATCTAATCGGGAGATTGGTTTATAAGGCGGCTATATCAGGTTATGTACTGATTTCGACCACATTTGGCACGGTATTTAAGGGGGAGTTTACAGGATGAGGCGTCCCCCAAACACATGCTCCCAAAATTGGTTATCAAATTCGTTTTCTAATCTCAAATACCTTTCATTTGAGCCACATATTGGCATGGTCAAAAATTTTTACCCTTTGGTGGTGTTTTGGGGAAGGGGTGGTGCGCTGAATACATGGTCGTACGTTTGGATATAAATTACGTATTCTACTCCCAAATACCATTATTTGAGCCCCATATAGCGATGGTCAGTAAAAAATAGCTGTTTGTGAGGTATTTTGGAAAAGGGGTAGACCTCCAAAAATTGGTCCCGAAAGTGAGTATCAATTCTTGCTCTGCCCCCCAATACCTCTCATTTAAGCCCCACATGGTCGGTAAATATGCCCGATTTAGGGGTGTTTTGAGAGTGCGGTGGTCGCCTAATCACGAAGCCCTGAAAATATATCAGCAACGTGCTCTATTCTCATATATTTGAACCTCATATTGCCATTGGCCTCAAAATTGGATATCAAACTCGTTTCCTAATCTCAAATACCATTCATATAAACCACTTATTTAAAAAGCCAGCAAATATGTCCTGTTTGTGGTTTGGGCCCTAAAAACTATGATTATTGAACTCCACAGTCTGGAAGACCCAAATTGTCTTGGTGAGCAAATACGTCCTACTTGGGGGGTTGTAATGGTGGTGGGACGTCTCCTAGACAGTTGGTCCCGAATGTTGATGTCAGATTCATGGTCCACTCCCAAATACCCTTCATTTGAGCTCCATTTTTCCATAGTCGGCAAATATGACCGGTCTGGGGGTGTTGTGGGAGATGGGACGGCCACTCAGTGACTTGGCTTTGAAAATATATATCAGATTCGTGCTCTACTCTAAAATACCTTTTATTTGAGCCTCATATTGCAATAGTCAGCAAATACTTCCTATTTGGGTGGTGTTATGGGGATGGGGTGGCCCCATAGACACTTTTCCCGAACATTGATATCAGATTCGTGATTTACTTCCAAAGACCTTCCATTTGAGACCCATATTGCTTTGGTCGTAAATTTGTTTTATTTGGGGGGATGTTCTCGGGGATGGGCGGCCCCTCAAACACTTGGCCCCATGTCTGGATATCATATTCGTGTTCTACACTCAAATACCTTTTTTTAAGCCCCATATTGCCATGGTCAGTAAATAAATCCTATTTGGGAGGTGTTTTGTGGAAGAGAAACTTCATCCAGAAACTTTGTCCCAAATTTGGATATCAGATTTGTATTTTATTCGCAAATACCTTTCATTTGAGTCCCATATTGCCATGGTCGGTAAATATGTCCGATTTAGGGGTGTTTTGGAGGTTGGGGTGGCCACCCAAACACTTGGTTCGACATTTCAGATACGTTTTCTAATCTTAAATACCTTTCATTTGAGTCCCATATTGTCGTGATTGGTATATATATATATTTGGTGGATTTTGGGGTGGGGCGCCCACCCTAGGTACCCCATCCGAAATTTGGATACCACATTTTTGTTTGTAGGTTACTATAAGAGAGTACACAAAATTTCGCTTAAGTCGCACCACGCATCTCCGAGATCTGGCGTTTCTGAAAATTATGGTAAGCGGGAGGGTCCGCTCCAAAGGAAGACAAAGGAAATCTATGGACTCATACCATATGTTCATAAAAGCTCTAACAGATGGGAGAAATGTAAAATTCTCAGTCGTTTATATGTGATTGCGCAAGCATCCGTGGCGACATGGAACGGAAAACTTTTAAGTGGTTTTGTTAACATTTTGAGTACTAAAGTCTAAACCTTTCCCTTATCGATGACAGCACTGACATTTATATAAGCGCCATCTATTCTGTTCGCAAATGGATCAACTGAATGGAGACGCCACCTCAAACAGAGAGAGGGCAAACATTGATTATGCAGCACTTATCTTTGTTATGGCAACCTATCGGTCCTTAAAATAAAGAAACATAAAGTATAGGAATTTCGTTGCGGTTGTTTGCTGTATTATTGGTTAAATTTTCCACCCTAAGATAGGTGTTTTAAGTAGTTTAAGTGGCTGTCTTTTCCATAGATAAGCGAAATGTAGTTTGTTTATAATAACTTAAATACAGAAATTTTTATCTTTATTTAGGGTGGGATACTCTAGGGGGCCGTCCCAATTCCAAAGCCACCAGCCAAATGAAATATAAACCAATAATGATAATATGGGACTCGAATGAATGGTATTTGAGACCAGATCACGAATCTGATATTTGGGGATACGCCTCACCCCCAAAAACACCACCATACCGGACATATTAACCTACATAGCAATATAAGGCTCCAATGAAAGATATTTGGGAGAAGAGTACCAATGCAATATCCATATTGGCGCAAAATATCTGAAAGGCCGTACCAGGTCCCTCCAAACAGGACTTAGTTCCTGACGTGACCGTATAGGGTTCAGATTAAATAAGAGAATGAAAGAAGGCGCAGCGGAGGGGCCATATCCAGCTAGTCTTATATATAAAAATCAATTTGTGTTTGTTTGTAGGCTTGTTAGTGTGTTCCTTATAGACTCAGAAACGACTGAACCGATTTTCTTGAAATTTTCACTGATGGTGCATAATGATCCCGTGGTGAAAATAGGGTACTATATTTTTTACCCTAATTTTCAGAAACGCCAGATCTCATATAGTGAACTATAAACAAAAATGTGGTATCTCAAATATATATATATATATATATATATATATATATATATATATATATATATATATATATATATATATATATATATATATATATATATATATATATATATATATATATATATATATATATATATATATATATATATATATACAATATGTCCTCTTCATAAAAAAAACACTATAGATATTTAACCACAAGTGTCTTCGTAAATTTCAAAATACGAAGCAGGTCTCGGTCAAAATTGCAAAAAAAGATGGTATATTTCCGAAACCAGTGATGATATTGTAGACATCGAGCGCGCTTTTTTTGGTGAGGATTTTTGAAAAAAAATATTTGGAAATTGGACCACAATCAAAGATTTGGCAGCGCCAAATTCAAAACATCGTGGTGACCAACTTTAGGGGTCTGCCAAAAGGAGCACGGACAATTTAGGGCCTTTAAATGTTGCACACGTTCTCGCCAACACCTCAGCTCTAGCCATTCTAAATTTTAAAGAGATATAAGTTCCCACATGGCATATTTTTTACTAGTTGTTTTTTTCGATTTCCTCCCACTCCTACTTTCTCCCACGGTTTTGCAATATCGGTCCATGTTTTGATATATCTGCCATATAAGCCGATCTTGGATCTTAACTTCTTGAGCCACTACAGGTAGCAATTTTTGTCCGATTTTCCTGAAATTTTGCATGAGATGTATTGTTATGGTATCCAACATCTGTGCTAAGTATGGTTGAAATCGGTTCATAACCTGACAAAGCTGTAATATAAACCGATCGGTCTTGATTTTTTGAGCCTCTAGAGGACGCAATTCCTATCCGATTTGGCTGAAATTTTATGCAACGTCTTCTCCCATGACCTTGCACATACATGTTAAATATGGTCTAAAAATGTCTATAGGTTGATACAGCTCCCATATAAACCGACCTCCCAATTTTAAATCTTGAGCCTTTAAATGACCCAATTCTTATTCCAATTGGCTGAAATTTTACACAATGACTCTATTATGGTCTCCAACATTCAACTCGATTATGTTGCGAATCGGAACATAGCTTGATATAGCTCCAATGGCGTAGCAATTGTTTTCTTTCATCCTTCGTTGGCCTAAAAAGAGATACTGGGCAAAGAACACGACAAATGCGATCCATGGTGGAGGGTATATAGGATTCGGCCCGGACGGCCTTAGCACACATTTCTGTCAGACTTGTTTTTTGTCAGACTGTCACAAAATTTTGCACAAGTCACTTCTTTGGCCCAAGGACGAATGCTATTGATTTTGAAAAAAATTGGTTCAGATTTAGATACAGCTCCTATATATATCTCTCATCTGATATGGCCTATTAAGGCTGTAGAAGCCACAATTTTGATCCAATCTTTACAAAATTTTGCATGATATATTTCTTTTGATGTCTAAATTCGTGTGACCAATTACATAAAAATTGGTTTAGATTTAGATATAACTCCATATATATCTTCCATTCGATATGGCCTTTGAAGGCTATAGAAGCCAAAATTTTTGTCCGATCTTTACAAATTTCTGCATAAGATGTTCCAGCATGCGGGTAAAATTTCATAAAAATCTGTTCAGATTTAGATGTAGCTCCCATATATATCCATCCGATATTGACTTTTAAGGCTATAGAAGCCACAATTTTAGTCTGATCATTACAAAATTTTGCACGATATGTTTTTTTATGTCCTAATACGTGTGCGGAATTTCATAAAAATAAGTTCAGATTTCGATATAGCTTCCATATATATGTCTTACATCGGATATGGCCGTTTAAGGCCAAAGATGCCACATTTTGGTCTGATTTTTGAAAAATTTTTCATGCGATGTTTCATTTGACTTCCAATTACGTGTGTAAAATTTCATAAAAATCGGTTCAGATTTAGGCTTAGCTCCCATATATCCGATATTGACTTTTAAGGCTATAGAAGCCACAATTTTGGTTTGATCTTGATAGATTTTGGCGTGAGGCGTTTTATTTGATGTTTTAGTACATGTGCTAAATTTTAAAGTTCGTCCAGATTTAGATATATGTAGCTCCCATATATACCTTCCTTTTTATATGGCCTTTAATGCTCTAGTAGTCACAATTTAGGCCCTATCATCAGAAAATCTTACTAGGTTCTATTCAATATATCAATAGGTATGCAAAATTAAAAGCTAACTATACTTCAACATAAGTTACATGCATTAAAAGTAGTACGCAGGCTCGGTAGTGTAGGGTATTATATAGTCGGCTTCGCCCGACCTTTGCCTTTCCTTACTGTTTTTTTTATACCTTCCACCATCGGATGAGGGTATACTAATTTCGTCATTCTGTTTGTAACTACTCGAAATATTCGAAGACCCCATAAAGTATATATATTCTTGATCGTCGTGACATTTTATTTCGATCTAGCCATGTCCGTCCGTCTGTCTGTCGAAATCACGCTTACTTTCGAAGGAGTAAAGGTAGCCGCTTGAAATTTTGCACAAATACTTCTTATTAGTGTAGATCGGTTGGGACTGTAAATGGGCCAAATCGGTCCATGTTTTGATATAGCTGCCATATAAACCGATCTTGGGTCTTGACTTCTTGAGCCGCTAGAGGGCGCGCTTCTTATCCGATTGGAATGAAATTTTGCACGACGTGTTTTCTTATGATATCCAACAATTGTGCCTAGTGTGGTTCAAATCGGTTCATAACCTGATATAGTTGTCATATAAACCGATCTTGGGGCTTGACTTCTTGAGCCCCCTAGAGGGCGCAATTCTCATCCGATTTGACTGAAAATTTGAAAGTAGTGTTTTGGTATTACTTTCAACAACTGCGCTAAGCATGGTTCAAATCGGACTATGTTTTGATATAGCTTCCATATAAACCGATCTTGGGTCTTGACTTCTTGAGCCTTTAGAGGGAGCAATGCTCGTTCGTTTTGACTGAAATTTTGCATGGGGTGTTTTGTTATGACTTCCAACAACTGTGCTAAGTACGGCGCAAATCGGTATATAACATTATATAGCTGCCAAATCTTGACTTCTTGAGCCTCTAGAGGGCGCAATTCTCATCCGATTTGGAAGAAATTGAGTACAATGGTTTCTTTCATGACCTTCAACATAGGTGTCTAATATGTTCTAAATCGATTAATAGCTTGATACAGCTCCCATATAAAGCGATCTCCCGATCTTGTTTTTTGAGCACCTACAAGGCTCAATTCTTATTCGAATGAACTGAAATATTACACAATGTTTTCTACAATGTTCAGCATTCATTTTTGGTCCGAATCGGACTATAACATGATACAGCTCCAATAGCATAACAATTCTTATTCAATATTCTTTGTTTGCCTAAAAAGAGATACCGCGCAAAGAGAAAGATTCGGCCCTGCCGAATTTAGTACGCTCTTACTTGTTATACCCTACACCACTAGTGTGGTACAGGGTTATAAATTAGTGAATTTGTTTGTAACACCCAAAAGGAGGAGAGATAGACCGATTGATAAGTATACCGATCGACTCAGAATCACTTTCTGATTCGATTGTCTGTCTGTCTGTCCGTCCGTCTGTCCATGTTAATTTGTGTACAAAGTACAGGCCGCAGTTTTCATCCGATCGTCTTCAAATTTGTTACAGGCATGTTTTTCGGCTTAGAGACAAAGCCTGTTGAAATTGGAAAAAATTGGTTTAGATCTAGTTATAGCTCCCATATATATGTTCGTCCGATTTTCAGTAATTTGTGTACAAAGTACAAGCCGCAGTTTTCATCCGATCGTCTACAAATTTGTTACAGGCATGTTTTTCGGCTTAGAGACAAACCTATTGAAATTGGAAAAAATCAGTTCAGATCTGGATATAGCTCCCATGTATATGTTCGTCAGATTTTCAGTAATAATGCAATAAAATGGTCATTTGTTACCCGAATCTCTCGAAATTGGGCAGGAAGGATTTTTTTACAACTCTCGACATTACTGATGAATTTCATGGAAATCAGTTCAGACTTAGATATAGCTCTCGTATATATATATCGCCAGATTTTAACTTCTAGTGTCACAGCAAGCGTATTTATTGACCAATCTTGCCAAAATATTGCACAACGCTTTCCTCGACGACTACCACCAATTTTGTGTCAAAATCGGTTCAGATTTAGATAAAGCTCCAATATATATGTTCGTCGGATTTGCAGTAATATTGCAGTAAAATGGTCGTTTTTCTCGAAATTTGGCAGGAGGGATTTTTTCTCGACTCCCAATATTACTGGTGAATTTCATGTAAATCGGTTAAGATTTAGATATAGGTCTCATACATACATATATATATATATATATATATATATATATATATATATATATATATATATATATATATATATATATATATATATATATATATATGTATATATTGCCCGATTTTAACTTCTAGTGTCACAGCAAGCGCTTTTATTGACCCATCTTGGCAAAATTTTGCAAAACGCTTTTCTCGACGACTTCCACAGTATCTGAGGACTTTGCTCGAAATCGGTTCAGATTTAGGTATAGCTCCCACATATATATGTTCGTCCGATTTTGAGAAATATTGCAAAAAAGTGATCATTTGTTAACCAATTCTTTTGAAATTTTACAGGAAGGATTTTCTTATGACTCTGAATATTACTGGTGAATTTCATAGAAATCAGCCTAGATTTAGATATAGCTGTCATATATGTATATCGCCAGATTTTCACCCCAAGAGCCACTGCAAGCGGAATGTTTAACTAATCTTGCCAGAATTTTGCACAATGCTTTCCTTGACGACTACCACATTATCTAAGAAGTTTGCTCGAAATTGGTTCAGAATTACTAATAGCTCACATATATATGTTCGTCAGATTTTGGATAATTTGCCATAATGTTCTCATTTGTCAACCGTAGCTCTTACAGTTTGAAAATATTTTCTCGCCGAGGTCCATCAAAATTGGTTCAGAATTGCATATAGGTCCCACGTTGTACTTATAGGGTAGGTGTAGGGTATTATACTGTTGGCACCGCCCGACTTTTGCCCTTACTGGTTTTAAGTAAGAAAACTTTTTTTTTAACTTTTATTATTGGGTTGCCCAAAAAGTAAATGCGGATTTTTTAAAAGAAAGTAAATGCATTTTAATAAAACTTAGAATGAACTTTAATCAAATATATGTGTAAATATGTGTAAATTTTTTCTAAAGCAAGCTAAAAGTAACAGCTGATAACTGACAGAAGAAAGAATGCAATTACAGAGTCACAAACAGTGAAAAAATTTGTCAACGCCGACTATATGAAAAATCCGCAATTACTTTTTGGGCAACCCAATATATCCACCAACATAGCTTTTATTATATCCACCAACATAGGGGGTATATTCATTTAGTCGTTCCGTTTGCAACACATCGAAATATTAATTTCCGACCCTACAAAGTCTATATATTTCGGATCGTAGTAAAATTAAGACGATTTAACGATGTCCGTATGTCTGTCCGTTTGTCTGTTGTAAGACTCTACAGCCTTCAAAAATAGAGATATTAAGCTGAAATTTGGCACAGATATGTCTTTGATGCACACTGGTTGAATTCTTCAATCGGCCGAATCGGGGAATATTTGGATATATCTGCTATATAGACCGATCTGCCGATAAAGGGTTTAAAGTTAATAAAAACTTTATTTATTTTCCGATTTTGCTGCAGTTTGAAACAATGAGTTGTTTTAAGCCTCCCGACATCCAACCTAAATATGATTTAAATCGGACTATATTTAGATATAGCTGTCATATAGACCGATTTGCCGATAAAGCTTCTGAAGCCCATAAAAGATGTATTTATTAGTGAGTTGCTGAAAGCCTCCCAATATCCGACCTGAACCATATGTTCAGATGCGACTATATTTAGATATAGCTGCTATATAGGCCGATCTGCCGACAAAGGGTCTGAAGCTCATAAAAGCTTTATTTATTACCCGATTTCATTGAAATTTGAAACAGTCAGTTCTTTTAAGCCTCCCGACATCCCATCTAAATATGGTTCAAATCAGACTATATAGATATATCTGTCATATAGACCGATCTTACAATTTAGGGGCTTAATTCCATAAAACGCAGTTTTATTTTCTGAAAATGTTATTTGTGTATGAGTTCTCGGGACCTGAATAAAATATGATCGAGACTAGCACCTATTAAGATATAATTACGGATATATGGGTTGCCCAAAAAGTAATTGCGGATTTTTCATATAGTCGGCGTTGACAAATTTTTTCACAGCTTGTGACTCTGGAATTGCAATCTTTCTTCTGTAAGTTATCAGCTGTTACTTTTAGCTTGCTTTAGAAAAAATGTGTAAAAAAAGTATATTTGATTAAAGTTCATCCTAAGTTTTATTAAAAATGCATTTACTTTCTTTTAAAAAATCCGCAATTACTTTTTGGGCAACCCAATAGTAATGGAGTTATAATGTAATAGGATGATTTTTTTATCCTTGGTGGTGGGTATCCAAAGTTCGGCACGGCCGAACTTAACAGGTTTTTGCTTGTTTCTTTAATTTTGTCGTTTCTTAAGATGTTTAGATCATTTATATTAAAAATTTAATTTTTTTTTTTATGTTTTGTCATATTTTTTTTTTTTTTAAATTTTATTGCACAATATTTTTTTTCATTTTCTCCTATTTCATTCCATTGTGCTTTGACCCTTCCCTGCCTTCTCACTATGCATTGAAACTAAAAAGAGAGTTTTTAACATTTTTGCGAGTGCAATCAACCCAGGCGAGTAGGACAAAACATTTCACCGTATTATATTGCATTATTCTACTCTTTCTATCATACCAGCACGCACCACGACTACAACCCACTTAGACCGGACCTGCATTCGGTTGCCATGCATTTTGACGACTGCAGTGTAGTTCAGCAGCCAAGTGCAATGTAAATGCAATGCAGACTACACTGCTGGCAATCTATAGCAACAACAAAATGATGTTTTGATGTATATAAATACTTCCACAAATTCATACTAAATCTACCGATTTTTTGTGTTTGATTTTTTTGTTTTGTTAGTAATGAAAAGAATAGGCATAGTGATGGAAGGAAGGAAGTGTTTTGATGACCACCACCATGGACCAGGGACCAAATGTACTGCCTATGGGGGAAATGGCTACGCTTGAATAGGCTATTCAAATGGTCCCGATATAGCTCTAGCACACACACACACCCAACACACACTCTTCAAAAAACATAGATTATAATGCTCGGGGGTCAGTTTGAGATTTTTAGTAGTGTGTGAGGGGATTTTTTTATATTTTGGATTTTGAATTTTATGCTTTGGCACTTGACAACCAGACAGAGTTTAAAAATAAAATTTCTATTTATTTTATTATAAACACATGCATATACATAGTCACATAACTGATATGGGTGGTTAAAGTGTGAGTGTGTGAAGTTAAAAACACACATATATATGTAGATATCACTCATTGCTCATGTTTATAGCAATGCTTGTAATCTATGGGACGACTTGAACTTATTTACAAATAGCCAGGATTACATTTTCTATAAATTTAATTAAATATTAATATTTCAAAAGTTACAAAAAGCATTTACTAAAGTTTAGAACTACAAATGCCCCCTCTCCAACAAGCACGCATCATGATTTTTAATGAACATTTTACTCCTGCATTGTTTTGTTTTTGTTATACACTGATTAATAAAATCACAAATAATTCTTGAATATTTAAGCATTTTATCATTTAATATCATCAAATGCTCACAGTTAAGCTACTTTTGTGATGAGCGTTTTATTATGTAAAAACAATTAAAACGGCGTTAAGTTCGGCCGGGCCGAACTTTGGATACCCACCACCTCGGGACATACCTTGTGTCCCATAGTAGAAATAAGTGGAGGGGCTTAACTTAACTCTTTGTCCCAAATTTCGGCAACATCGGACAATAAGTGCGCTTTTTATGGCCCCAAAACCTTAAACCGAGAGATCGGTCTATATGGCAGCTATATCCAAATCTGAACCGATCAGGGTCAAATTGAAGAAAAATGTCCAAGGGCCTAACACAACTCACCGTGCCAAATTTCAGCAAAATCAGATAATAAATGTGGCTTTTATGGGTCTAAGACCCTAAATCGGAGGATCGGTCTATATGGCAGCAATATCCAAAACTGAACCGATCTGAGCCAAATTGACAAAGGATGTCGAAGGGCCTAACACAACTCACTGTCCCAAATTTCAGCAAAATCGGATAATAAATGTGGCTTTTATGGGCCTAAAACCCTAAATTGGAGGATCGGTCTATATGGCAGCTATATCCAAATCTAGACCGATCTGAGCCAAATTGACGGTGGATGTCGAAGGGCCTAAGATAACTCACTGTCCTAAATTTCAGCAAAATCGGATAATAAATGTGGCTTTTATGGGCCTAAGACCTTAAATCGAGAGATCGGTCTATATGGCAGCTATATCCAAATCTGAACCGATCTGAGCCAAATTTACGGAGGATGTCGAAGGGTCTAACACAACTCACTGTCCCAAATTTCAGCAAAATCGGATAATAAATGTGGCTTTTATGGGCCTAAAACCCTAAATTGGAGGATCGGTCTATATGGCAGCTATATCCAAATCTAGACCGATCTGAGCCAAATTGACGGAGGATGTCGAAGGGCCTAACACGACTCACTGTCCCAAATTTCACCAAAATCGGATAATAAATGTGGCTTTTATGGGCCTAAGACCCTAAATCGGCGGATCGGTCTATATGGGGGCTATATCAAGATATAGTCGGATATAGCCCATCTTCGAACTTAACCTGCTTATGAACAAAAAAAGAATATGTGCAAAGTTTCAGCTCAATATCTCTATTTTTAAAGGCTGTAGCGTGATTTCAACAGACAGAAGGACAGACGGACGGACATGTCTAGATCGTCTTAGATTTTTACGCTGACCAAGAATATATATACTTTATAGGGTCGGAAATGGATATTTCGATGTGTTGCAAACGGAATGACAAAATGAATATACCCCCATCCTTCGGTGGTGGGTATAAAAAACATTAGAGTCCATTATTAGTTAAAGGCAATTTGAATAATTTAAGAACTTGATTTCCCTTGTAAATAAAACTTAACAACAAAAGATTAATGTTTTAAATGTCTAAAATCGTTTATCAATAGCATAATTCGATGCTGGATTTTGTTTTCCATTGAAATCATCAAACTACCTTGAAATTAAATAGTTTGGAAGAATAGCAATGACTCTGGAAAACAAACGAAGTTAACCAAAAAACAGTAAGGAAAGGCAAAAGTCAGGCGGCGCCGACTACATAATACCCTACACCTACTCTACAATTATAAATCCTGGCAATAGATATTATTGTAGTATATGAGAGCTACATCTTAATATGAACCGACTTTTTTCGAACAATTCATTTGAAAATTGTTGTTACCACGGCCACATAAGTGCAAATCCGGCGATAAAAATATATGGGAGCTATATCCAAACTAAACCGATATTGATGAAATCTTGCAGATATGTTAAGATCAGTAACAAAACAATCCGTACCTAATTTTATGCAGATCGGTTGAAAAATGTAATTGCTACGGCCATTAAAGTGCATATCGGCCGATACATATATATGGGAGCTATATCTAAATCTGAACCGATTTTTACCAAAATCAATAGCGTCCTTGAGCCAAAAAAGTGATATTTGCAAAATGTCTTGAATATTGGACAACAAAAACGACCTGTATCTAGATTACAAGAATACATGGACTCACAGACGGCCATGGCTAAATCGAATCAGAAAGTTATTATATTATTAGTTATAGATTCATATAGTTATTGGAAGTCACAACAGAACACCACGTGCAAAATTTCAGGCAAATCGGACAAAAATAGCGGCTTCCAGGGGCTCAAATCGGGAGATCGGTTTTTATGGGAGCTATATCTAAATCTGAACCGATATGGCCCATTTGCAATCCCCAACGACCAAATTCAGTATTAAGTATCTGTGCAAAATTTCAAGCGGCTGGATTTACGTGTTCGACGGCTATCGTGAAACCGACAGATGGGCGGACGGACATGGCTAGATCGACTCAGATCCGCGAGACAATCAAGAACATATGTACTTTATGGGGTCTTATACGAATATTTCGAAGTGTTCCATACGGAATGACTAGATAAGTATACCCCCATAATATGGGTTGTGGGTATATAAGGGCATTAAGTTCGGTCGTGCAGAACTTTTGGTACCCACCACCTCGGGTATATATGTCAACCACCTTTCGCCATAATCCGGTGAAAAATGCATAGTTTTTGAACCCATATCAGCTTTATCGAAATATGGTTCGAATTGAAGTAAACTCGGCACGGACGTCGGATGGTCTAATATTTACTATTCACGGTTCATGCTTATATATAGACCGATTTAAACCGTATACGCCACGGATGTCTAAAAGCGTAACATAGGACACTATGCAAATTTCAGCGAAATCGAATAATAAATGAGACTTTAATGGGCCCAAGACCTTAAATCGACAAATCGGTCGATATGGATATCGGGTATTAAAAAAGCCTTTTTTGGTTCAAAGACATTAAACCGGCAGATCGGTATATATGGCAGCTATATCCAAATATATTCCGATAGGAACCATGTAGAGCGCAGATGACGGAAAGCATAACATAGATTACTGTGCCGAATTCTAACAATCGAATTCGAATAATCTAAACTTCTAGGATTCATGGTTGCATGTTGGCTTCAAAGGTGTGTGTACAATATAATATTGGGTTGCCCAAAAAAGTAATTGCGGATTTTTCATATAGTCGGCGTTGACAAATTTTTTCACAGCTTGTGACTCTGTAATTGCATTCTTTCTTCTGTCAGTTATCAGCTGTTATTATACCCACCACCGACGGATGGGGGTATATTCATTTTGTCATTCCGTTTGCAACACATCGAAATATCCATTTCCGACCCTATAAAGTATATATATTCTTGATCAGCGTAAAAATCTAAGACGATCTAGCCATGTCCGTCCGTCTGTCTGTTGAAATCACGCTACAGTCTTTAAAAATAGAGATATTGAGCTGAAATTTTGCACAGATTCTTTTTTTGTCTATAAGCAGGTTTAGTTCGAAGATGGGCTATATCGGACTATATCTTGATATAGCCCCCATATAGACCGATCTGCCGATTTAGGGTCTTAGGCCCCTAAAAGTCACATTTATTTTCCGATTTTGCGGAAATTTGGGGCAGTGAGTTGTGTTAGGCCCTTCGATATCCTCCGTTAATATTGCTCAGATCAGTTCAGATTTAGATATAGCTGCCATATAAACCGATCCTCCGATTTAGGGTCTTAGACCCATAAAATCCATATTTATTATACGATTTTAATGAAATTTGGGGCAGTGCGTTGCCTTACGCCCTTCGATATCCTCCGTTCCGAAAGTGGCGAAGGTATTTCATTGGAAAATATTTAGTTTGACAGATTTCATGTCTTTGGTAACCCAAAAATGAAATTTGATGTAGATTTTTTATACCCACCACCATGGGTATATTCATTTAGTCATTCCGTTTGCAATACAACGAAGCTTCCATTTCCGACCCTACAAAGCAAAGGGTGATTTTTTGAGAGCTATAGAAAGTTTTTTTTTTTTCGCAAAAAACATAGAATTCAGAAAAATGCATGAAATCTTTATTTGAATCTATAGTACGGTCCCTATAATTTAATATTTGGAGATTATTTCATGCAAATGTTGACCGTGACTGCGCCTTGAATGGTCTATCCGATTCGTCCAGTTTAGCATACTTTTTCCAACATTTCGGCCGGTATCTCACGAATAAATGCTTCAAAGTTGTCTTCCAATGCGTTTAAACATAGCCCCACAAAAAATAGTCTAAAGGTGTTTAATCGCACGATCTAGGCGGCAAATTGACCGCTCCCGAACGTGAAATAAAATTTTCCCCGAACTCGCCCCTTCCATTGTCCATTGTCCATTGTTCGGCATGCTGTGTGGCATGTGCCTTATTGAAACCACATGTTATGCAAGTCAAACTCTTGCAATTCGGGTAAAGAAAAGTTGAATAAAATTTCACGACAGCGCTAACCATTCACAGGTACGTTTACGATTCGCATCATCTTTGAAGAAGTACGTTCCAATGATGCCACCATCCCATAAACCGCACCAAACTTTTGTGACTTTTTCTGGATGCTTTGATAGCTCTTGCAATGCTTCTGGTTGATCTTCACCCTAAAATCGAAAATTCTGCTGATTTACGTAACCATTGAGCCGAAAATGAGCTTCGTCGCTGAATGGAAGAGGCGCGCGATGAGCTTTCTTAACA
Organism: Stomoxys calcitrans; assembly: GCF_963082655.1. Taxonomy (NCBI): domain Eukaryota; kingdom Metazoa; phylum Arthropoda; class Insecta; order Diptera; family Muscidae; genus Stomoxys; species Stomoxys calcitrans. The sequence goes on from NC_081552.1 coordinate 42,530,443, forward strand.
GAGCACGCATTTTGATAATAAAATTCAATAATTTGCAAGCGCTGTTCGTTTGTAAGACGATTCATGGTTAAATTATAGACCAAACTGAAGATGTTTGGACGGTGAAACAAAACACGAAACGTGAGTGAGCTGTTTAGCCAAAGAGATAATAGCTAAAAAATCAACCTTTATATGGGAGCTATATCTTAAGCTGGACCGATTATATGGGGACGTCAAACAAAATACTTCTTGGATAATTTGATAAAGATCGGACCAAAACTGTGGGTTCTACAGGCTTAAAAGGAAATATCGTATAAAATATATATACAGGAGCTACATATTAATATGATCCGATGTTAATGAAATTTTGCACACGTACTGGGAATTCAAATAAAACACCTCGTCCTAAATATTGTGAAGATCGAACCAAAATTGTGTATATGGGAGCTGTTTCTAAATCAGGACCGATTTTGATGAAATTTCGCACACGCATTGGAACGACAAATAAAACATCTCGTGCTAAATTTTTAATTAGCGGACCAATATTACGGCTACTACAATCTAAAAAGGCCTTATCGGATGAAAGATATATATGGGAGCTGTATATAAATGTATGTAAATCTGAACCAGTTTTTTCAAAATCAATAGCGTTTATCCTTGAAGCAAAAAAAGGAAATGTGAAAAATGTTAATCATTATTTCACTGAAATTGGGAACAGTGAGTTGTACTAGGTCCACCGGCATTTGAACGGGGTATGGTTCAGATCGAATATGGTCAACATCAAACCACATTTAGATATAGCTGGCATATACACTGATCTGCGGATTCAGGATCATAAACCCATTAAATCTTCATTTATTGTCTAAACTCGCTGAAATTCGGACAATTGAGTTGTAGTAGTATATCCGATACTTGAACTAGGTATGGTTCAGATCGGACCATATTTGGATATAGATGCCATATGAACCGAACTGCAGATATAGGGACCTAAGCCCTTGAGTTGGACAAGGCCACTTGATATCCGATTATGGTCCACATCAGACCACATTTGGATATAGCTGCTATAAAGATGGATCTTCTAAATAAGGGGCTGAAGTGCGTAAAAGGTGCATTTATTATTCGATTCCGCTGAAATTTGTAACATTGAAATGGATAGGGCCCCCTGATATCCGAACCAAGTATGGTCCACATGAAATCACATTTAATATAGCTGCCATAGACCGATCTGCCGGTTTAACAGACGCATTTATTTTCCACTTTCAATGAAATTTGAAGCAGTGAGTTGTTTTAAGCCTCCCGACAGCCGACTCAAATATGGGTAAGATCGCACAATATTTTGAGATAGCTACCATATATACAGACAGATAACCCCCATTTGCATATTACTATGGATATGGTAGTGGAGTTGTTATAAAGAGGATGGTTCATTTATCCACGGTGGTGGGTATCCACATGTTTTTACTTGTTGGGGATGGGGGTATACTAATCTAGTCATTTTGTTTGTAACACTCGATATATGTGTCTAAGACCCCATAAACTATATATATATATATACTTGAACGTCTTGACATTTTGAGTCGATCTAGCCATGTCCGTCCGTCCGTCTGTCGAAATCACGATGGCTGTCGAACGCGTCATGCCAGCCGCTTGAAATTTTGCACAGAAACTTCATAATTGAAGTTGGTCTTTGGGGGTGGCAAATGGATCATATCGGTTCAAATTTAGATATAGCTCCCATATAAACCGATCTCCCGATTTGACTTCTTGAGCCCTTACAAGCCGCAATTTTTTCCGATTTGGTTGGAGACCATGTTGGAGACCGATTTCGACCATACTTAGCTCAGTTGTTGGAAGTGATACCAAAACACGTGCAAAATTACAGCCAAATCGGATGAGAATTGCTCCATCTAAAAGTTGAAGAAATCAAAACTAATGATGGGTTTGAACCATACACCACGTGCAAATCGGACTATAATTGCGCCCTCTAGAAACCTAGACCCAAGATCGGTTTATATGGCAGCTTTATCGAAACATGGCCGATATGGCCCATTTAAAATCCCAACTGACCTATACTAAGAAAAAGTATTTGTGCAAAATTTCAAGCGCCTAGCTTTACTCCTTCGAAAGTAAGAGTGCTGTCGACAGACAGACGGACTGACATGGCTAGTTCGACTTAAAATGTCATCAAGAATATATATACTTATGGGTCTTAGGCGCATATTTCGGGGTATTACAAACAGAATGACGAAATTAGTATACCCATCCTTTGGTGGAGGGTATAAAAAGTTTTGCCGGGTGGGGCAGTTCCCCAAACACATGGCTCTTCAATTGGATATCAAATTCGTTTTTTTATACCCACCACCGAAGGATGGGGGTATAATCATTTTTATACCCACCACCGAAGGATGGGGGTATATTCATTTTGTCATTTCGTTTGATACATATCGAAATATCCATTTCCGACCCTATAAAGTATATATATTCTTGATCAGCGTAAAAATCTAAGACGATCTAGACATGTCCGTCCGTCTGTCCTTCTGTCTGTTGAAATCACGATACAGTCTCTAAAAATGGAGATATCGAGCTGAAATTTTGCACAGATTCTTTTTTTGTTCATAAGCAGATGAAGTTCGATGATGGGCTATATCGGACTATATCTCGATATAGCCCCCATATAGACCGATTCGCCGATTTAGGGTCTAAGGTCCATAAAAACCACATTTATTATCCGATTTCGCTTAAATTTAAGACAGTGAGTTGTGTTAGGCCCTCCGACATTCTTCATTAATTTGACCCAGATCGGTTCAGATTTGTATATAGCTGCCATATATACCGATCCTCCGATTTAGGGTCTTAGGCCCACAAAAGTCACATTTATTATCCAATTTTGATGAAATTTGGACAGTAAATTGCGTTAGGTCCATCGACATCCTTTGTCAATTTGGCCTAGATCGGTCCAGATTTGGATATAGCTGCCATATTGACCGATTTCTTGATTTATGGTTTTGTGCCCATAAAATGCACATTTATTGTCCGGTATCGCCGAAATTTGGGACAGCGAGTTTAGTTAAGTCCCTTGACATACTTCTGCAATATCGCACAGATCGGTCCAGATTTGGATATAGCTGCCATACAGACCGATATCTAGGTTTTAGGTTTTGGGGCCATAAAAAACGCATTTATTGCCCGATGTCGCTGAAATTTGAGACGGTGAGCTTAGTTAGGCTCTTCGACGTCCTTCTTCAATTTTGCCCAGATCGGTCCTGATTTGAATATAGCTGCCATATAGACCGATATCTCGATTTAAAGTTTTGGGCCCATAAAAGAGCCCATTTTTGTCCGATTTCGACGAAATTTGGGAAAGTGCTTTGTGTAAGGCTCTTCGACATGCCATGTAGACCGATATCTCAATTTAAAAGGCGCATTTATAATCCGATTTCACTGAAATTTGATACAGTGACTTATGTTAGGCTTTTCGACATCCGTGTCGTATATGGTTCAGATCGGTTTATTTTTAGATATAGCTAATGTACTTATTAGTATTTGGTCCAAATCGGAACATATTTGGATATAACTGATATGGGACATAAGGTATAAAATTTTCGCCGAATTTTGATGAAAGGTGGTTTACATATATACCCGAGGTGGTGGGTATCCTAAGTTTGGCCCGGCCGAACTTAACGCCTTTATACTTGTTTTCTCTCAAGCACCTTTTGTTTGAGCTCTATATTGCCGTGATTGGTCTATATACCCATTTGGCGGGTTTTGGACGGCCCTCGAGGCACCCGACCCCAACAATAGAACCATGTTTTGTTTTGACTGTGAGAGTGCGAAAAAAATCGAACGAACGAATTACCAATCTCCGAGATCTGGTGGTTTTGAAAATGAGGGTAATGAAAAGTGCTTATTAGGGGAGGGATGCCACTCGACATTTCGACTCAAATATGGATATCAAATTCGTGCTGCACTCCCAAATCCATTTAATGTGAGCCCCATATTGCCATGGTCAGTAAATATGAAATGTTTAAAGGGTGTTTTGGGGCTGGGGCGGCCACTGGCATTTTGCCCTGAAAATGGACATCAAATTCGTTCTTTACATCCAAATACCGTTGATTTGAGCTCCATATTGCCATAATCGGAAATGAAGTTCAGTTTAGGACGTACCACCAAACACTTGGCTTAAAATTGGATATAAAATTCGTTTTCTACTCTCAAATACCTTTCATTTGAGTCCCATATTGTCATAATGGGTCAATCATCCAATTTGACTTATTTTTGGAAAGAAATGCGTCACCAAGGCTTGAACTCATATTTTGACGTTATATTCGTAATCTACTCCTAAATATCTTTCATTAGAGTCTCAAATAGACATGGTCGGCTAATATGCCCATTTGGGGGTACTTGGGAGTGGGGCGATGTCCCATTAATTGGACCTAATTTGTTATGCCATATTTGTAATCTACTGTCCAATGCTTTTCATTTGAGGCCCATATTGACATGAACGTCGGGGATTGGGGAGGCCCTCTGGGCACTTGGACCCCAATTTTAATACGATATTCGCTTTCTAGTCTCCATTACCTTTAATGTGATACCCATATTGTGCCTATCGTTCCACTTTTGATTTTGGATGGCGTTGTTGGGGTAAGAGGGAGGGACCGCCTCCATCCAATATCTAAAACTTATGTAGCTTATGTTTCCTTCCAGAAAAACTTACACAATCTGGGAAATTTTTAAGAAAATCGTTTCAGCCGTTTTTGATGCCACGGAACACACAAAAAAACCGGTTCCCATATAGTCACGATGGGTCATATGCCCATTAAAAGTTTGGTGGGAGGGGGACCCCCTATACTTCGATCCGAAGTATAGGGGGTCCCGATCCCGAATACCTTTCATTTGACATGAACGCCCAATATGTCTGTTTGGGGAAATTTTAGGGTTGGGGCGGCCCGATGGGTACTTAGATCCAAATTTTAAAACCATATTCGTATCGTATTTTCCAATACCTTTCATTTGATAACCATATTGTCCTGATGGGGTCCACCTTTAATTTTGGGTGGTTGTTTTGGGCAAAGGGGGAGGGTCCGCGCCCCTCCGAAATCAATAAACTATAAAGCCTATCTTCCATCCGAAATCAATAAACTATAAAGCCTATTTCTCCTTCATGACCATATTCACAATCTATTCCCGAATACCTTTCGTTTAAGTCCCATATTGTCATGATCGCCCTATTTTAGGGGGTTTTGGGGTTGAGGCGGCCCCCAGTTATTTGGACCCAATTTTTAATTTCAAACTCGTTCTCTACTCCTGAATACCTTTCATTTGAGTCCGATATTGTCCCGATCGGTCCACTTTTATTTTTGGGTAGTACTTTTGGGGTAAGGGGGAGGGTCCGCCCCCCGTCCGATATTAAAAAAATGATATAGCCTATGTTTCCTTCAAGACCAACCTACACAATCTGTAAAAATTCAATGTAATCGGTTCAGCCGTTTTTGAGTCCATACGGAACAAACAAACAAACCGACAAACACAAATTCAATTTTATATATATTGGGTTGCCCAAAAAGTAATTGCGGATTTTTCATATAGTCGGCGTAGACAAATTTTTTCACAGCTTGTGACTCTGTAATTGCATTCTTTCTTCTGTCAGTTATCAGCTGTTACTTTTAGCTTGCTTTAGAAAAAAAGTGTAAAAAAAGTATATTTGATTAAAGTTCATTCTAAGTTTTATTAAAAATGCATTTACTTTCTTTTAAAAAATCCGCAATTACTTTTTGGGCAACCCAATAAAATATGTGAACAATATTCAAATGTGAACCGATTTTCACCAAGCGTTTGTTCTTAGGCCACAAAAGTGCAAAACTTCGTGATGATTGGATAACAAATGCTACTTACACCTTGATTACAAAGACGGGCAGATTTACCCCCAGACGGACATGGCTAGGTCGAACAAGGAGTTCTTGGTGTAACTTGTATTTAGGTAACAATAAATGCCATATAAATGTTTACTTTGTTCTTAAATTAAATTGTAAGACGTAAAATCCTACAATTTGAATGCCGTTGCGGCACGTGTTGTCGTTAACCGATCATCATAATATTCAGTGTATCGCTTATTAGGGCCAAAAAGAGAAAACAAGTAAGAGCGTGGTATGTTCGGGCCGAATCCTAAATCCCAAACGAAGAATAATGGATAAGATTTGTTATGCTATTGGAGCTCTATCAAGTTATAGTCCCTTTCGGACCATATATGAATTGAATGATTATGACCTTAGTAGAAGTCATTGGGTAATATTTCAGTCCATTGGAATAAGAGTTGCGCCTTGTAGGGGCTCAAGAAGTATAATCGGCTATAGATCGATTTACACACACCATATTAAACACGTATGTTGAAGGTCTTGGGAGAAGCCGCTGCACAAAAATGTCTGCCAAATCGAAAGAGAATTGCGCCCTCTAGAGGCTTAAAAAGTCAAAATCCAAGATTGGTATATATGACAGCTATACCAAAACATGAACCGATATGGCCAATTTACAATCCTTACCGACATAGGTTAGGTTAGGTTTAAGTGGAAAACGTCACGTCACTTAGACGTTTTCGTCCATTGTGATGCCACAGGAACCGAAGAAGGAAGATGTCTTCTAGTTCCTATCGTTGAACTAACCATTTCGCTATAAAAAGCCTAATAACTTGCAAATGTTCACATCCGCTAAATCAGACAGGTTCTCAAAGAAATTAGAACCTAAAGTGGAACTCTTTCTAACTGCTAGTGCGGGACACACGCTCGTCTGCTTTAGAATTCCCTGGGATATCTCTGTGGCCCGGCAACCAGAACATATGAATTATGAACTGTTCAGCCATCTCGTTGAGAGATCTGCCACAGTCGAGGTCGGTTTTTCATTCAGGGCGGTTATTTAGAAATACGTTCTTCAGGGATTTAATGGCTGCCTGGCTGTCTGAGAAGATATTTAAGCCAATCGTCGTAATGACATTATATCTTAGCCATTCCACCACTTCCTTAATTGCAAGCATCTCTGCTTGATACACAGTTCAGTTGTCGGGTAATCTCTTCGATATGACCGGTTCTAGACCTATAGAGTAAACCTCAATGCCCACCTAGTTTGGAACCATCCGTATAGAAGTCTATGTAACTTCTGTTACCAAGGATATCGTAGTTCCAATCGATTCAGTCAGGAATAGTGGTACAGTAATTTTTATCAAAAAGCGGCTAAGGTAGGGTGTAATCAAGGATAACGCAGTGTCCGTAGCCTCCACATGACCAATGAGAAAGCTCCCTTAACCTCACGGCAGTGGTCGCTGCAATTTGGGTACCCACAATGTTCAGAGGCATAAGATGTAGCATTAAATTCAGTGCATCTGATGGTGTCGTCGTCAGTGCGGCTGTGATGCACAAACAAGCCATCCATAGGATCCGGTTAAGTATTGAGCAGTAGGTGGATTTTTGAAGCGCCGTCCACCAGACCACAACACCATATAGCATAATAGGTCTGACAACTGCAGTACATACCCAATGCATGTCACGCGGTTTAAATTCTCAAATTTTGTCAATGGCTCTCTTACAGGTGTTTAGGGCAAGAGTGGCCTTTCTTGCCCATTCCAAAATTTTGGATTTGAAGTTCAATTTCCTGTCCAGCAAATCACCCAGGTATTTTGCGATTTTTGTAAATGAAACATTCTCTCCACCCAAGGAGACAGGTTTCACTGTAGGCAACTTGTATCTCCTGCTGAAAAGAACTACTTCTGTATTTCAGGGATTTATACCCAGACCACTTTCGGTAGCCCACTTTGCTATTGCACGTAGAGCTTCCTGAAGTATAACTCTTAGAGTGCTGGGAAACTTTCCCCTAACCGCAATTGCCATGCCATAAGCACACGCGACCACTTTTATGCCTTTTTCCACCAGAGACAATAATATATTGTTAATGGCTATATTCCAAAGTAGAGGAGACAGTACACCTCCTTGAGGTGTTCCTCTGCTGAACCATCTTTTTAAATACACAGATCCCAAGCCTGCCGTAATGCATCTTTTAGTACGTATGTTAAAAACAAACTTTCTTACGGTAGAGTTGATGCCTAGAAACTCCAACTCCTTCATGATTACCGTCAGTTTTACATTATTGAAAGCACCTTCAATGTCAAGAAATGCTGCCATTGTATATTCCTTGACAGCGAGAGAACCTCTATGTAGCCGACTAGGTCGTGAAGGGCTGTTTCAGTGGATTTGCCTTTACTATATTCATGCTGCTGCCGAGACAGGCGATCTCCAGGGATCTTTTCCCTAAGATATGTTTCTATCAACTTCTCAAGAGTTTTCAGCAAAAAGGATGACAGTAGGACGAAAATCTTTCGCTTTCGTGTGGTAGGGTTTTTCTGCTTTCGGAATGACGAAATGACCTTCGTGTCCCTCCATCCCACAGGCATATATGACATTCTGATACAAGCAGAGTATATCTCCCTATGCCAGGGAACCAGTCTATCAGACACAGCTTGTAATTCAACCGGTGATACATCATCAGGGCCTGGCGACTTAAAGGAGTCGAAACTTCTTATCCCCCAAAGGAATTTCGGCTCAGACACAATTTCCCTAATTGCCTCTGACGAATGCATATCAGTGGCAACCTCTTCTGGCGCCACGTTGTCTGTTGGAGAATTTCCCGGGAAATGTGTATCAACGAGCAGTTCTAGTGTTTCCCCACTAGACATTGTCCATACATTCTCGACTTCTAGATATACCCCACCGTAATTAGTCTCGCGGATAGAATCTTCCTTAACCTAGAGGCCTCAGATGTATTCTCCACGGAACTGCAGAATTCTGCCCAGGATTTGTTCTGAGTCTTTCTCAGTTCGCCATTATATTTTTATTCCAACCACCGAAGGATGGGGGTATATTCATTTTGTCATTCCGTTTGCAACACATCGAAATATCCATCTCCGACGCTATAAAGTATATATATTCTTGATCACCGTAAAAATCTAAGACGATCTAGACATGTCCGTCCGTCTGTCCGTCTGTCCGTTGAAATCAAGCTACAGTCTTCAAAAATTGAGATATTGAGCTGAAACTTTGCACAGATTCTTTTTTTTTGTCCATAAGCAGGTTAAGTAAGGTTAAGATATAGCCCCCATATAGACAGATCCGCCGATTTAGGGTCTTAGGCCCATAAAAGCCACATTTATTATCCGATTTTGCTGAAATTTGGGACAGTGAGTTGTCTTAGGCCCTTCGACATCCTTCGCCAATTTGGCCCAGATCGGTCCAGTTTTGGATATAGCTGCCATATAGACCGATCCTCCGATTTAGGGTCTTAGACCCATAAAAACCCACATTTATTATCCGATTTTGCTGAAATTTGGGACAGTGAGTTGTTTTACGCCCTTCGACATCCTTTGTCAATTTGGCTCAGATCGGTTCAGTTTTGGATATTGCTGCCATATAGACCGATCCTCCGATTTAGGGTCTTAGACCCATAAAAGCCACATTTATTATCAGATTTTGCTGAAATTTGGGACAGTGAGTTGTCTTAGGCCCTTCGACATGCTTTGTCAATTTGGCTCAGATCGGTTCAGATTTGGATATAGCTGCCAAATAGACCGATCTCTTTTCAGGTTTTGCTTTCAGGTTTTGAGCCCATAAAAAACGCATTTATTGTCCGATGTCGCCGAAATTTGGGACAGTGAGTTGTGATAAAACTTTCGATATTATTTTTCAATTTGGCTCAGATGGGTCCAGATTTGGATATAGCTGCAATATAGACCGATCTCTTGATTTATGGTTTTGGGGCCATAAAAGGCGCATTTATTGTCCGATTTCGCCGAAATTTGGGACAGTGAGTTGTGTTAGACTCTTCGTCATGTATCTGCAACTTGGTCGAAATCGGTCCCGGTTTGGCTATAGCTGCGATATAGACCCATATCTCGATGAAAAGCCTTGGCCCAATAAAAGGCGCTTTTATAATCCGATTTCACTGAAATTTGACTCAGTGACGTATGCTAGGCTTTTTGGCGTCCGTGTCGTTTATGGTTCAGAGCGGTTTATTTGTAGATATAGCTACTAGAAAGAGCAAAATTTTGTTTTACACAGTTGAACAATGACTTCTACTTATTAGTATTTGGTCCAAATGGGAACATATTTCTATATAGGTGCTAGGGGTCATAAGGTATACATTTTTCCCCGGATTTGACGAAAGGTGGTTTATATATATACCCGAGGTGGTGGGTATCCAAAGTTCGGCCCGGCCGAACTTAACACCTTTTTACTTGTTTTAGCTCAGTGTGGTGCTCTTGTGGCTTTTGCTCTGTTGAAGAGTTTTCTGCAGTCCTTCCTTAGACAAACCAGCTCTGGGGTCCACCATGGCGGTCGCTGTTTGCCCCATGGCTTGGCACTAGGGCATGCTGACACAAGCGAGTCATTCAGAGCCTTTGTGATCCGCTTGACCACTATGTCTATATCCTCCGTAGTTTCCACTTCCTTTTCTAGTCTAGAAGGGATAGTGGTGCAGAATTTGTGCCGATATTTATCCCAATGCGCCTTTCTTCTGTTTAGCCGAGGGACCACTACTTCAGTATTTTCTCCAAGGTATTTTCGCCTTGCTTTACTCCTTCGAAAGCTCGCGTGCTTTCGACAGACGGACGGACAGACATGGCTAGGTCGGCTTAAAATATCATGACAATCAAGAATATATTTGCATGTTTCGCATATTTCGAGGTGTTACAAACTGAATGACTAGATTAGTATACTTCCCATTATGTTGGATATAACAAAGATGCTTACAAGGGCTGCTAGGTAATACCAAGAGCTGCCATTGGGCATTTACAGATTTTCTATCATTATTGTACTCAGAACGTTTTGCCATACGACCATCTTTTGTTTTGTTTTCTGTGACTTGGAGCAAGTAAAAGCGCATTATGTTCGGCCGTGTCGAACTTTAAATACCCATCACCATTGATATATTTAATATCCTTTTACATTATAACTCTACTATATTCATATTAAGTCGAACTGGACATATTTGGTTCAGATACCGAGAGGTCTTATACAGGTTATAGATTTAAATTTCAGAGAAAGCGGTTAATAAATGACCGTAAGACCCTTTTTGTCCACCATACTTCGTTCGGATATCGGGTGTCCTGCTGCAACTCACTGTTTCTGATTTGAGTCAAATCGGGTAATATATGCTCCCCTTATATGCTTTAGACCCTAAACCGGCAGATCGGTCTATGGCAGCTATATTAAATGTGATTTCATGTGGACCATACTTGGTTCGGATATCAGGGGGCCCTATCCATTTCAATGTTACAAATTTCAGCGGAATCGATAAATAAATGCACCTTTTACGCACTTAAGCCCCTTATTTAGAAGATCCATCTTTATAGCAGCTATATCCAAATGTGGTCTGATGTGGACCATACTCTGTACGGATATCAAGTGGCTTTGTCCAACTCAAGGGCTTAGGTCCCTAAATCCGCAGTTCGGTTCATATGGCATCTATTTATATCCAAATATGGTCCGATCTGAACCATACCTAGTTCAAGTATCGGATATACTACTACAACTCAATTGTCCGAATTTCAGCGAGTTTAGACAATAAATGAAGATTTAATGGGTTTATGATCCTAAATCCGCAGATCAGTGTATATGCCAGCTATATCTAAATGTGGTTTGATGTCGACCATATTCGATCTGAACCATACCCCGTTCAAATACCGAAGGACCTAGTACAACGCACTGTTCCAAATTTCAGTGAAATAATTGATTAACATTTTTCACATTTCCTTTTTTTGCTTCAAGGATAAACGCTATTGATTTAAAAAAAAACTGGTTCAGATTTATATACGTTTATATACAGCTCCCATATATATCTTTCAGCCGATAAGGCCTTTTTAGATTGTAGTAGCCGTAATATTGGTCCGCTAATTAAAAATGTAGCACGAGATGTTTTATTTGTCGTTCCAATGCGTGTGCGAAATTTCATCAAAATCGGTCCTGATTTAGAAACAGCTCCCATATACACAATTTTGGTTCGATCTTCACAATATTTAGGACGAGGTGTTTTATTTGAATTCCCAGTACGTGTGCAAAATTTCATTAACATCGGATCATATTAATATGTAGCTCCTATATAAATATATATTTTATACGATATGGCCTTTTAAGCCTGTAGAACCCACAGTTTTGGTCCGATCTTTATCAAATTATCCAAGAAGTATTTTGTTTGACGTCCCAATATAATCGGTCCAGCTTAAGATATAGCTCCCATATAAAGGTTGATTTTTTAGCTATTATCTCTATGGGACTCAAATGAAAGGTAATTAGGATAGGAAAATGTATCTGATATCGGATCAAGTGTAAGGGGGACCACCCCAACCCCCAAAACTCCCTTAAATCGGACATATTTACCGACCATGGCCATATGGGACTCAAATGAAAGGTATTTGCGAGTAGAATACGAATCTAATATCCATATGTGGAATCACGTTTCTGGGGGTCCACCTCTACCCCAAAACACCCCCCAAACAGAACTTATTTACTGATCATGAGAATATGGGGCTTAAATAAAAGGTATTTGCCTGATATCATCAAATGTTTATTTGTTTATTAGTCAATGGAACAAATATCCTTACAGACTAAGATGACTTCCGTAACAAATGTTTAAATAGTAATGTATGATAATAAAGAGGTGCATACTACAAAAATATATAATATAAAATGGATCTAAAAATTTCTTTTGATGTGCTAAAATCAATACATGGTTTTGACTCCCTTTGAAGCCTGTTGTTGATAAAATTTAAATTCAAAAAAGTTCGTGTTAAAGGCCCATTTCTCGCATAGTTGGTGCGGTGGAACGGTATGTCAAACAAATTTACAACTCGTAAGCTTCTTGGAGGAACAAATGTTGGAACTAAAGACAACAAATCCGGTGAATCAATATTATTATTAAGCAAGTCAAATATGAAGCAAGCCGATTGATATTTTCTACGAGATTCTAAGGATTGCAAGCCAAGTAACAAAAATCTAGATCTATATGGAGGCATCTGAGCAGGAAATAAGTTTTTAAGGGCAAACTTTGTAAAGTTTTTTTGAATTCTCTCAATGCGAACAATGTGAGCACTACATTGAGGATCCCAAACAATTGAAGCGTATTCTAGTTTAGACCTAACAAATGCCGTATAAATTAATTTTGCGGTATTAGGATCAGAAAATTCCGCACAATTTCTTTTGATAAATGCAAAAACCTTGTAGGCCTCAGGAATAATGTGGTCTATATGTGGAATAAATGATAGTGATGTATCAAATATAATGCCTAGATCACGAATGGAAGTTAGCTTAGTAAGATTGTGGCTGCCAATTTTGAAGGTTGGTTGAATGGGATTAAGTGATCTAAAATAAGAAACGTGAAAACATTTTGAAAGGTTCAAAAAAAGCTTATTGATGTTGCACCACATGACTAAGTTATCTAAATCAACTTGCAAATTATTTATATCTTGTAGAGACTCAATTTTAGTAAAAAATTTCAAGTCATCAGCATACAAAAGAAAATTGGAATGCGAAAAACATGAAGAGATGTCATTGATAAATAAGTTAAAAAGAAGTGGGCCAAGGATGCTACCCTGAGGTACTCCCGATGTCTGAAAATATGGCTGAGACACGTATCCTTCAACTTTAACTTTACACACTCTGTTAGTTAGATATGAATGAATCCATTTTAGAAAATTTGAATGCAAACCTAGATTCTGTAACTTAGCAAGTAAAATACTATGCGAAACTTTATCAAAAGCTTTGCTTAAGTCAGTGTAAATAACTTCTACTTGTTTACCTCGCTCGAGGGCGGTCATACAGTAATCTGTAAATAATGTTAAATTCGATGTGGTAGATCTACCCGAAAAAAACCCATGCTGGTAAGGAGAGATAGTAGACTTGCAAAGAAAAAATAATTTTTTGAAAATGATATTTTCAAATATTTTCGAAACACACGAAAGTTTTGATATTGGCCTGTAACATGTAACATCATCTTTTCTACCCTCTTTAAATACAGGAGTAATTGATGCTATCTTCCACTTGGCTATAAAAATACCTTTCTTAAGAGATAGGCGAAATATAAAAGTCAAAACGGAAACAATGCTAAAACAGCAACTTTTTAAGAAATAAGCACAAAGACCATCAGCATCACTTTTATAGCTATTTTTAATTGCACCAATAGCTTCAAAAACATCATCCTCACAGATATAAATACTTCCCAAATTTATGGCTGAATAAGAACATGGTAGCGTCATATTACAAGTGGAAGGCTGCTCAAAATTAGATTGGAAAAAATTAGCAAACATGTTTACTACATCATGGCCAGACTGCGAGATGCAACTGTTATATTGAACAGTAGATGGGATATCTGAAGGTTTCTTCTTAGACTTCACAAACGACCAAAAATGTTTAACATTTACTTTAATTTCATTCTCTTTAGAAAGAATGTATTGTTTATAAAGAAATTTGTTTAAAAAATTAAATTCTTTTTGATAATGTAAAAATTTGACTTGCTCTTCCAGATTACCAGATTTAATGAATCGATTATGGAATTTATTGCGCAGATTTTTTAGTTTTTTTAGGCCTTTAGTATACCATGGAAGCTTATAGGGCTTTTTCTTCTTTAGAGGAACATTCAATTTAAGAATGTCTAAAACCTTTGCCAGAAAAATATCATAACAATTAGATGGTTCACACGTAGGAAACATCGATACCCAATTTATAGATGAAAGCATCGAATTTAGCACATCAAAGTTACATGCGTTGTAATTAAAATTGAAACACTCAGAAGTATCATTTGGGATGTACATAAAACATTCCATTTCTATAATTGTAGGAACATGATGAACACTTGGAGGAGATACTGGAATCAAACATTCATATATTTTGAAATTGCAGTCGCGTGATACAAAAATTAAATCAAGAAATCGACGCATTTTATTAGCAATATGATTAATTTGAACCAAACCAACGCTCAATAACGCATCGATAAAATTAACTTCAAACCCTTTATTAACATTACTAGGCGTTAAAAAATAATTGTCGTTCATCATGGTCCAACAAATACTTGATAAATTAAAATCTCCCATTACACATAAATTAGTATCAGAACACATATTCTCTTCCAAATTAACAATATTAGAGACATGTTTAGAATAGATATTATCATGACTTCCAGGAGGTATATACGATAGAGATATTAACAGTTTTTGATTAAATCCAATTACATATAGTGCAATTTGATCCAAAAGACCATCATCATCATCAATTTTACATAAATAGGATTTATATTTAGATTTTACAGCAATAAGAACACCCCCACCCCGGGATAATCCTGTACGATAAGCATTTCTATCCTTCCGATATACATTAAACAAATTCATGTCGAAAAATTCGGCATCATAAAAGTCGGAATTAAGCCAGGTCTCAACAATGAGAATTAAATCAAAGTCACATTGGGACGTAAAATTCATGATTTCATTGGCCTTTGTGCGAATACCTGACATATTTTGATAAAACACTTTTAGATTATGTGCAGCATCTACTACTGAACTAAGGGTTGTATTTCCCTTTTTTGAAAATTTTTAAACGGACGTACCCTGATATCGGTAGGCCACAATTTAGAGTTAAAAATATCATTATAAAAACTAGATACTACACCCAGCTTAAAATTAACACTTTTTAATTCACTTAAATTAGCGTCTTTCTTTACTAATTTATAGCATTCAATATTAGCTTTATCAATGTTGGAGTTGGCAGCAATATAATTGATAATTTGATCGCATGAAACAGTTGGCTTAAACTTTGATATATGAATCCATTTCTTGGTCGCCACCACTTCCAAATCATTAGGTACATTATTTTCACCGAATATGACTTTGCCCCCTTTTCGTCTACGCCTTTGAACAGTTTCCCAACCCATACTTGCTTGATGGTTTGGTTCGAACATTTCATTCCTATTGTTTACTGCATTAACATCATTTGTACTCACTGACGAAACCGATGGTGCATATGAAACAACATGTTGCGAGCTCGGCTTGTTCATGGCTTGTGCACCTGTAGATGTAACTGGTATAATAAGACTTTGGACAGTACCAACAACATCGCTACCACTGGTCTCAGAATAATGATTTGCATTTTGTTGATGAACTTCTTTGCTTGGAGGTTTGTTGTTTTTCTCCACTGTTTTTTTTATCTCTCGCACTTCAGCACATAAAGATGAGTTTATTAAGACTTTTAGTTCTCTCACTTCACTGGTCAAAGAGGCAATGCGAGCAACCAAATCAGAAGAAACTGATAGGCAGTCATTGCAATTAAATACAATATTTGAATTTTTAACAAATAATTCGCCAATATTAGTATCGACGTTGGCACAAAAGAAGTGTAGCTTAGCTCTGCAAATGTGGCATGCTATGAACTTCCCGTTCAAAGCCTTGAAGCACTTCGCACAAAGAGTATTTGGAGGGAGATCCATTAGAAACACGTCAGATGTAAAGAAGCTCAACTGACTATTTAAGTAAAGAATTCGAATCTGATATCCAAATATGGGACCAAGTGATTGGGGAGCCGTCTCTCCCCAAAAACATCCCTCAAGGGGACAAATTTACGACCATAGCAATATGGGGCTCAAATGCAAGGTCTTTGGGAATGAAGCACAAATCTGATATCAATATTCGGGTAAAGTGCCTATGGGGCCACCCCAACCCCACAACACCACCCAAATAGGAAGTATTTGCTGACTATTGCAATATGAGCCTCAAATAAGAGGGTTTTTAGAGTAGAACACGAATCCCATATATATTTTCAATGCCAACTTACTGAGTGGCCGCCCATCCCCAAAATAACCCCAAGCCGTTCATGTTAGCCGACTATGGAAATATGGGGTCAAATTAAATGTTATTGGGAGTAGACCACGTATCTGATATCAACATTGGGGACCAACTGTCTAGGGAACGTCCCACCACCATAACAACCCCAAATAGGAGCTCGATATTCGTTGTTTTTAGGGCCCATACCCCAAACTGGATATATTTGCTGACTTTTGCAATAAGGAGTTTAAATGAGATTAGAAAACGAATTTGATATTCAATTTTGAGGCCAATGGCAATATGGGGTTCAAATAAATGATTTATAGATATATGAGAATAGAGCACGTTGCTGATGATTTTCCGGGCTTAGTGTTTGGGGGACCATCATCGGGCATTTTTACCGACCATGTCAATGTGGAGCAAAAATGTAAACCCACTTTCGGACCAATTTTCTGGAGGTCCCAAAATACACCACAAACAGCAATTTTTTACTGACCATCGCAATATGGGGCTCAAATAAAGATATTTGGGAGTAGAATACGAATTTGATATCCAAATGTAGGACCATGTATTAAAGGCATCACCCCTTCCTCAAAACACTCCCAAAGGGTAAACATTTTTCGACCAGGCCAATATGTGGCTCAAATGAAAGGTATTTGAGATTAGAAAAAGAATTTGATAACCAATATTGGAGCCGCGTTTTTGGGGTCGCCTCATCGTGTAAACTCCCTTAAACCAATGGCAATATGGTGTTTAAATTATTGGTATTTGAAAGCATAGCACGATGCTGATATTTTTTCAGGGCAAAGTGCCTGGGGGACTACCTCACCCCCGAAAATACCCCTAAATCAGATATCATGAGAATATCGGGCTGAAAAAAAAATTAATTTAAGAATGGAGTACAGCTTACATCCAAACTTAGATTCGTAGACCAAAAAAACTAATATGGGATTCAGATGAAGGCACTTATATTGTTAAACTGTTAGTCAAGCGATTTACTATTTTCGTAGCAGGGTATTTCACTAAAAGCTCTTTAATTGTCGGAAATAAATATTTAAAGGAAAATTTTGTTCCATATAAAGTAAAAGAAGGCACAGCGGAGCGGGCCCGGGTCAGGTAGTGGGTAATAAAATAAGCAGAATTGTCGATTTTGGAGTGACGTTCAGCCAGCAGCATTGCAAGAGCGACCAATGCATCCAGAAACATATAAAAAGGCGTTAAGTTCGATTTATATGGGAGCTGTATCGGCCTATAGACCAATTCAGACCATAATAAACACGTATGTTAACGGTCATGAGAGAATCCATCGTACAAAATTTCAGGCAAATCGGATAATAATTGCGACCTCTACAGACTCAAGAAGTCAAGATCCCAGATCGGTTTATATGGCAGCTATATCAGGTTGTGAACCGACTTGTACCTTATTTGACATAGTTGTTGAAAGTAACAATAAAAAACGTCTTGCAAAATTTCAGCCAAATCGGATAGGAATTGCGCCCTCTAGAAGCTCAAGAAGTCAAGTCCCCAGATCTGTTTATATGACAGCTATATCAGGTTATGAACCGATTTGAACCATACTTGGCACAGTTGTTGGATATCATAACAAAATACTACGTGCCAAAATTCATTCAAATTGGTTAAGAATTGCCCACTCTAGAGGCTCAAGAAGTCAAGACCCAAGATCGGTTTATATGGCAGCTATATCAAAACATAGACCGATATGGCCCATTTACAATACCAACCGACCTATACTAACAAGAAGTATGTGTGCAAAATTTCAAGCGGCTAGCTTTACTCCTTCGGAAGTTAGCGTGCTTCCGACAGACAGACGGACGGACGGACGGAAAATTTCACGACGATCAAGAATATATATATACTTTATGGGGTCTCAGACTAATATTTCGAGTAGTTACAATCAGAATGACGAAATTAGTATACCCCCCATCTTATGGTGGAGGGTATAAAAATCGCATGAAATCTTTATTTGAATCGATGGTACGGTCCATATAATTTAATGTTTGAAGATTATTTCGTAGAAATGTTTGCCGTGACTGCGCCTCAATGATCCGGTCCCGAACGTGAAATAAAATGTTCACCGATCTCGCCACTCAATAAGTCCACTGTTACGCGTGCTGTATGGCATGTCGCACCGTCTTGTTGTAACCACATATCATGCAAGTCAAGCTCTTGCATTTTGGGCAGAAAAAAAAAGTTAAATATCACCTCACAGTAGCGCTCACCATTCACAGTTACGTTACGATTTGCATCATCATCAAGTACGGTCCAATGATGCCACCAGCCCATAAACCCCAACAAACTGTGATTTTTATACCCTCCACCATAGGATGGGGGTATACTAATTTCGTCATTCAGTTTGTAACTACTCGAAATATTCGTCTGAGACCCCATCTTGATCGTCGTGACATTTTATGTTGATCTAGCCATGTCCGTCCGTCTGTCCGTCCGTCCGTCTGTCCGTCCGTCCGTCTGTCCGTCCGTCCGTCTGTCCGTCCGTCCGTCCGTCCGTCTGTCCGTCCGTCCGTCTGTCCGTCCGTCCGTCTGTCCGTCCGTCTGTCCGTCCGTCCGTCTGTCCGTCCGTCCGTCTGTCCGTCCGTCTGTCCGTCCGTCCGTCTGTCCGTCCGTCCGTCTGTCGAAAGCACGCTAACTTCCCAAGGAGTAAAGCTAGCTGCTTGAAATTTTGCACAAATACTTCTTGTTAGTGTAGGTTGGTTGGTATTATAAATGGGCCATATCGGTCCAAGTTTTTTTATAGCTGCCATATAAACCGATCTTGGGTCTTGACTTCTTAAGCCTCTAGAGTGCGCAATTCTTACCCGATTGGAATGAAATTTCGCACGACGTGTTTTGCTATGATATCCAACAACTGTGCCAAGTATGGTTCAAATCGGTTCATAACCTGATATAGCTGCCATATAAACCGATCTTGGGTCTTGACTTCTTGAGCCTCTGGAGTGCGCAATTCTTATCCAATTTGAATGAATTTTGGCACGACGTGTTTTGTTATGATATCCAACAACTGTGTCAAGTATGGTTCAAATGGGTCCATAACCTGATATAGCTGCCATATAACCCGATCTTGGGTCTTGACTTCTTGAGCCTCTAGAGTGCGCAATTCTTATCCGATTTGCCTGAAATTTTGTACGACGGATCCTCTCATGACCATCAACATACGTATTTATTATGGTCTGAATCGGTCTATAGCCCGATACAGCTCCCATATAAATCGATCTCTCTTTTGTACTTCTTGAGCCCCCAATGGGCGCAATTCTTATTCGAATTGGCTGTCATTTTACACAGGTCTCCAACATATAATTTAATTGTCGTCCAAACCGGACCATATCTTGATATCGCTCTAATAGCAGAGCAAATCTTTTCTTATATCCTATTTTGCCTAAGAAGAGATGCCGGGAAAAGAACTTGACAAATGCAATCCATGGTGGAGGGTATATAAGATTCGGCCCGGCCGAACTTAGCACGCTTTTACTTGTTTCTGAATGCATTGGTAGCTCTTGCAGGCTTATCTTCACTCCCAAATCGACAATTCTGCTGATTTACGTACCCATTGAGCCAAAAAAGAGCTTCGTCGGTGAACACAATTTGAACCTTCTTTAACTTTCTGAACTTTCTTTGTTGATAATAAAATGCAATAATTTGCGAGCGTTGTTCGTTTGTAAGACTATTCATGTTTAAATTATAGATCAAACTGAAAATATTTGTCAGTGAAAGAAAACACGAAACGTTGCCAAAAAGCTTAAAACTCACCCTTTATTTATTATAAGTATTCGGTAGACTCGGTGGTGTATGGTGTTATATAGTCGGTTGAGCCCGACTTAAGCCTTTCCTTACTGGTATACTTTTCGAAGTGCAGAGATTTTATTACTTAGTTCTCACCCGGTGATCTTAAGCAGGTTTTATTAACATTATTTAGTGTTGGATCCTAAGGTTTCGTTATATGCGGTAATCCATCGGTTCCTACCGTATAATATCAGTTCCTGTGACAATTCATTAATGCTTTTGAGGAATGCTTTATTTTTCCTATTTTAATTCTTAGAGAAGATTCCAAATTTTGCTTCCAAAATTTCCAAATGTTTAACTATTTGTGAATCACACAAACAATTTGACCTCCTTTCAAAATCTTTGTCTTATCTTCATTCAAATTCACCATGTACAACGCCACCAAATTCAATATTCGCACATAAAAACTCTATTTTTCGTTTTTGTTTTCTACAAATCCAAAAGACCTCAAACCCTATGTTGCAAACTCTGCAAACTCCGGTCAAGCACTGCCAAAGAGACGACAAAATGTTGTTCAAGTGTTCAAGCAGCTAGTAAGCATGGTGATAGACATCGTGGAAAAAGTGCACTCATGCAGCCAGAATTTTGTGCATGAAATGTGCAGCTACACAAGGCGAAAACATTGTTTTGCGCGTAGTAATGCAGACACCCTCTTTGCCAAAGGCAGCGCCGGGAAAAAGACTAAACAACACAACCAGCCATTGCAAGGAAGTGAGTTTCATCATACACTGGCCATGACAGAGCTCAGCATCGACACAATTTTATATTTTGGCACCACCCGCCACTTGGTGGAAAAAAAACTAAAATCCAGGAGTTCTACCTCCATTGGGAAGCGTTGGCCGAGCCAAAATCAGAGCCTGTATTCTAATGCAATATCTCTAAGCCATCCAACACCATGGCATGCAGCTCGCAACCAAGTGGAGTGGTGTAGTATGACCAAAGGATGCATGCATATGGAGCTCGCTGCCTGCATGTTTTTGTTTTGCTGCATTGCCAATGTGTTTAGAATTTTAGGTTTTTTTTTTTTTTGGCGAATTTTAGAATTTTTATGAATGAAAAATTTTTCGGTGAATAGGTTCAAGTGTGGTGCCAAATGGATACTGCACCTACCCAACTCCCTCTCCCGGAAGAATAAAATAAAAATAACATGGATATATACATTTAGAGGCAAGGTTTTAGAAAGGCCTAGCTACCAATTGTTCCCAGTCCACCACCACAACATATTACAGCCTGCGTGTCCGAATGTTTAGTACTCTCTTTTAGGAAAGTATCGGCAGGCATTAGTGGGGTGAGAAGTGAGATGAAATAGATGTTGATGATGTTGTTTTTGTTGCTCTAATGTCCACAGGAGTTGCAAAAGTATGTGGAACAGAGGAATTTGTTAAGTTTTTTTCCGTCTGTCTGCCAATAGTTGACCTTGTCCCAGGAAAAACAGACTGGAAAAAAATCTTTGGAGTTAGTTTTAGTTTGGAGAGTGTCTATTCGTATATGTCTCTGGGACAAGGTTACACCACCACCACTCACTGGTACGAATGTAAGTGGTAGTGATTTTGCTGTTGATGGTGGTAATGATGGCATTGGCATTGGTATTGGAGCTGCTTTTGTCGCATTGGGGTTGGCAGTTTTGTAGGTTTTGTTGAAATTTATGACTTGAAAATAGTTTTTATAGTTGCATGGTAAAGTTTGGATGTTGGTGCTTTGTTGTTTTTGGGGAATTCGTATGCTCCATAAAGTGAGTTTTGTTGCCGATGGCTTATGGGTATGGCTGGGGGTAGTTAGGGGTTCTATTACTATTCTGCATTTGGAGGTTTTGTGCATGTGGGAAAAAGAAATAGCTTAAATGGGTATAAATTTTTTAGTGGGTTTTCTCCCAAATGCTGTTCATAGCATGGAATTGTGTATCTGGAATATATATTTCACCACTGCTGGCATATATATTTTTATAGCAAGTATATATATGAAAAAAGTTGCTTTGCTTATTCTTGTTTTTTTTTTTGCTTTTGATTTAGTTTAGCATTTTTCCAATTTTTCTATTCGATTGAGAGGGAAAGTAAAATAAAGAAATTTAGAAAATTTAGTTGAAAGAGAGGAATTTAACAAGTAAGATGAAAAGTTTCGATTTAAGATTTAAATTCTGGGAGGAACACGAGTGCGAAAAAGAATGCATATGAATATATCCTAATTTATTGTAGGTTAATTATATTTTCATGACGACTTGAAATTAATATAATGTTATAATTAAATAGACGTATCCCCTGAAGAAGTCAACAAATTGACGAAGCGTTGGGACAAATGAAATAAAACAAGTAAAAGCGTTCTAAGTTCGGCCGGGCCGAATCTTACATACCTTCCACCATAGATAGCATTTGTCGAGTTCTGCTCCCGGCATCTCTTCTTAGGCAAAAAAGGATATAAGAAAAGATTTGCTCTGCTATTAGAGCGATATCAAGATATGGTCCGGTATAAAATTTCAGCCAATTCGAATAAGAATTGCACCCTTTGGGGGCTCAAGAAGTAAAACAGAGAGATCGATTTATATGGGAGCTGTATCGGGCTATAGACCGATTCAGACCGTAATAAACACGTATGTTGATGGTCATGAGAAATCCGTCATACAAAATGTCAGGCAAATCGGATAATAATTGCGACCACTAGAGGCTCAAGAAGTCAAGACCCAAGATCGGTTTATATGGCAGCTACATCAGTTTATGAACCGATTTGAACCATACTTGGCACAGTTGTTGTATATCATAACAAAACACGTCGTGCAAAATTTCATTCTAATCGGATAAGAATTGCGCACTCTAGAGGCTCAAGAAGTCAAGACTCAAGATCGGTTTATATAGCAGCTATATCAGGTTATGAACCGATTTGAACTTTATTTGACACAGTTGTTGAAAGTAAGAATAAAATACTTCATGAAAATTTTCAACCAAATCGGATAGGAATTGCGCCCTCTAGAAGCTCAAGAAGTCAAGACCCAAGATCGGTTTATATGACTATATATATCAGGTTATGAACCGATTTGAACCATACTTCGCTCAGTTATTGGATATCACAACAAAACACGTCGTGCAAAATTTCATTCCAATCGGATAAGAATTGCGTACTCTAGAGGCTCAAGAAGTCAAGACCCAAGATCGGTTTATATGGCAGCTATATCAGGTTATGGACCGATTTGAACCATACTTGGCACAGTTATTGGATATCGTAGCAAAACACGTCGTGCAAAATTTCATTCCAAGCGGATAAGAATTGCGCACTCTAGAGGCTCAAGAAGTCAAGCCCCAAAATCGGTTTATATGGCAGCTATATGAGGTTATGGACCGATTTGAACCATACTTGGCACAGTTGTTGGATATCATAACAAAACACGTCGTGCAAAATTTCATTCCAAGCGGATAAGAATTGCGCACTCTAGAGGCTCTAGAAGTCAACTCCCCAGATCTGTTTATATGACAGCTATATCAGTTTATGAACCGATTTGAGCCGCACTTGGCACAGTTGTTGGATATCATAACAAAACACGTCGTGCAAAAAGGCATTCAAATCGGATAAGAATTGCGCACTCTAGAGGCTCAAGAAGTCAAGACCCAAAATCGGTTTATATGGCAGCCATATCAGGTTATGGACGGATTTGAACCATACTTGGCACAGTCATTGTATATAATAACAAAACACGTCGTGCAAAATTTCATTCAAAGCGGATAAGAATTGCGCACTCTAGAGGCTCAAGAAGTCAAACCCCAAGGTCGGTTTATATGGCAGCTATATCAGGTTATGAACCGATTTGAACCATTCTTGGCACAGTTATTGTATATCGTAACAAAACACGTCGTGCAAAATTTTATTCCAATCTGATAAGAATTGCGCACTCTAGAGGCTCAAGAAGTCAAGACCCAAGATCGGTTTATATGGCAGCTATATCAGGTTATGGACCGATTTAAACCATACTTAGCACAGTTGTTGAATATCAAAACAAAACATGTCGTGAAAAATTTCATTGCAATCGGGTAAGAATTGCGCACTCTAGAGGCTCAAGAAGTCAAGACCCAAGATCGGTTTATATGGCAGCTATATCAAAACATGGACCGATATGGCCCATTTACAATACCAACCTACACTAATAAGACCTACACTAATAAGAGGTATTTGTGCAAAATTTCAAGCGGCTAGCTTTACTCCCTCGGAAGTTATCGTGCTTTCGACAGACAGACAGACGGACGGACGGACAGACGGACGGACATGGCTCGATCGACATAAAATGTCGCGACGATCAGGAATATATATACTTTATGGGGTCTCAGACGAATATTTCGAGTAGTTACAAACAGAATGACGAAATTAGTATACCCCCCAACTTATGGTGGTGGGTATAAAAATGAATTTGTATTTGCGGAACTTAGGTCTAAAGAGTTGTTGAGAGTTATAACAGAACACTATATGCAAAATTTCAGCCAAATCGGACAAAAATTGCGGCTAGTGAAGGGTCAAGAAGTCAAATCAGGAGATCGGTTTATATGGGGTTATATCAGGTTATAGACCGACTCGGACCGTATTAGATACAGTTGTTTGAAGTCATTCAGCCAAATCGGGCAAAAATTGCGGCTTCCAAGGTCTCAAGAAGTCAAATCAAGAGATGGGTTTATATGGGAGCTATATCTAAGTCTGAACCGATGTGGCCCATTTGAAATCCCTAACAACCTACATGAATATTTAGTATCTGTGCAAAATGTCAAGGAGATAGCTTTACTCGTTCGACCGCTATCGTTATTTCGACAGATGGACGGACGGACATGGCTAAATCGAATCAGAATATCGAGACGATCCAGAATATATATGCTTTATGAGGTCCCAGATACATATTTCGAGGTGCTACAAACGGAATGACTAGATTAGTATACCCCCCATTCTATGGTGGTGGGTATAAAAATAATCATAAGTAAGGCAATGAATGAGGCCTGGACATTTTCATCAAGAAACGAAAAGAAGCGAAGCGGGACATTGGTAGACACTAGTAAGGCATCCTATGAGATCAGTGGCGCTGAGATTAGCATGTCCTCCTGTGACGCCTAACGCCTGGGTTCAAATCCCGGCGTGAACATCAGAAAATTTTCAGCGGTGGTTACTCGTATCGGCCTCCTAATGCTATCTGCATTTGCGAGGTATCCTGCCATGTTAAAACTTTTCTACTTAGTGGTGTCGCTATGCGGCACTCCTTTCGGACTCGGCAAAAAAAAGAAGGCCCCTTATCATTGAGCTTAAACTTTAAGCGGACTGCACCTCTTGATATGAGAGAAGTATCCGCTGTTCTTTAGAGAAATATTCATGGGAAATTTAGTAGTAGTAAGGCAATTGCTCTTACCTGGGTGCCAGCACGCATTCGCCCTTGAAGGGGGATAAATGGGCCTACAGCGAAAACAACCGGAAGTTAGTGGAACTTTTGATGGAGACACACTTTTCAGGCATCCAGGAGGAGGTCTGCAATCAGAATATCGCATTAACGTCGAATCTACCTCATTAGAGGTAGATTCGACGTTAATGCGAATCTCTATGATTCCAGTATTATGATTCGCTCTATGATTCCAGTATTACTTCAGGAATTTCTTGAAGTAACCCTGCCAGGCTAGAAAAGATTGAACGAAAGACAACAAAACGGAATGTCAGTTAGCGAATAACACCGGAGAACTTTTGTGAGGTACAACGTAGGGCGGTGAAGTCGGCCCATCATGAAATGACATGATAAGCATGCCTCATAGGGTTGTTCGGTAGATATGGACTTCCATGTAGTCATAAGAGAGGCCGATACGTCACTTCGATAGAAGTAGTACGCCGATCTTTCTGAATATCAAGGACATTTTTCACAACTTGGATATAAGAGCGAAAGTGGTCGGCCGTATGTTTCTACCCGTATTTTTTATATGGCGGGATTATTAATACAAACTTGGGAGATTGTGGTCAGATATCGAGTGATAATGCCTAAGGACGGAACATTCTCACCGATTCTGGGAACTCACGATACAAGAAGTCAATTTAGAGTAAAGGTGGAATTTAAGTAGAGTTAAGGGAGAGTTACGGAAGAGTTAAGGTAGAGCAAAGGCAGGGTTAGGGTAGAGTTAAGGTAGATGTAAGTTAGAGTTAAGTAAAGGTAGAGTTAAGGTAGAGGTAAGTTAGAGTTAAGTTAAGGTAGAGTTGAGTTGCGTTGAGTTAAGCTAACTAAAGTCAAGGTACAGTTATGGTAGAGTTAAGGTAGAGCAAAGGTAGGGTTAGGTTAGAGTTTAGGTAGAATTTAGTTAGTGTTAACATAGAGTAAAGGTACCGTTTTTTGAACCGTTGAATGCAGCGGAAGTTTTGTTATATCATTGCTCAAGAATATTCATAAACTGGTAATTGGTAGTTATTAAATTTTAAGTTACCCAAGGATAGATGAGATAGTGTTATCCATTAGGCGTTTGATGATCTGAGACTCTTTCCAATAAAACGGCAGATCTAGAGCCTGAGAGTAAGCTTAGAGTGGACGCCAAGGATCGAACATCTGTTATGTTGATATCAAGTCGAAGCATGTTGTCTGCTACTAAGACCTCAACTGGCTTCACCAGGCACCATTAACGGTCAAACGATTGGCTTGCAGGCGCTTTGGACGAAGACACCTGAAATAAGTGGTGCAAAATTTCATTCTAATCGGATAAGAATTGCGCACACTAGAAGCTCAAGAAGTCAAGACCCGAGATCGGTTTATATGGCAGGTATATCAGGTTATGGGGTAAGAATTGCGCACTCTAGAGGCTCAAGAGGTCAAGGCCCAAGATCGGTTTATATGATAGCTATATAAGGTTATGGACCGATTTGAACCAAACTTGGTACAGTTGTTGGATATCATAACAAAATAAGTGGTGCAAAATTTCATTCTAATCTAATCGAGGCTCAAGAAGTCAAGACCCAAGATCGGTTTATATAGCAGCTATATCAGGTAACGAACCGATTTGAACCAAACTTGGCAGAGTTGTTGGATATCATAACAAAATAAGTGGTGCAAAATTTGATTCCAATCGGATAGGAATTGCGCACTCTAGAGGCTCAAGAAGTCAAGACCCCAGATCGGTTTATATGGCAGCTATATCAGGTTATGGACTGATTTGAACCATACTCGGCACAGTTGTTGGATATCATAACAAAACACGTCGTGCGAAATTTCATCCCAATCGGATAAGAATTGCGCACTCTAGAGGCTCAAGAAGTCAAGACCCAAGATCGGTTTATATGGCAGCTATATCAGGTTATGAACCGATTTGAACCATACTCGGCACAGTTGTTGGATATCATAACAAAACACGTCGTGCAAAATTTCATACCAATCGGATAATAATTGGGCACTCTAGAGGCTCAAGAAGTCAAGACCCAAGATCGGTTTATATGGTAGTTATATCAAAACGTGAACCGATATGGCTCATTTACAATACCAACTGACCTACACTAATAAGAAGTATTTATGCAAAATTTCAAGAGGCTAGCTTTACTCCTTCGGAAGTTAGCGTGCTTT
Organism: Stomoxys calcitrans; assembly: GCF_963082655.1. Classification (NCBI taxonomy): domain Eukaryota; kingdom Metazoa; phylum Arthropoda; class Insecta; order Diptera; family Muscidae; genus Stomoxys; species Stomoxys calcitrans. The sequence goes on from NC_081552.1 coordinate 42,558,615, forward strand.
CGACAGACAAACGGATGGACGGACATGGCTAGATCGACATAAAATGTCGCGACGATCAAGAATATTCATATTGTACTTTATGGGGTCTCACACGAATATTTCGAGTAGTTACAAACAGAATGACGAAATCAGTATACCGCCCATCCTATGGTGGTTGGTATAAAAATCAATTATTTTATTGGGCATTAATCGCAGAAAATGGTGTTTTCATTGAAAACTTTACTTGCATGAAAAAGGCAAATTAAATTTGTGCTGCTAATGTTCCATTTATGATGTTAAACAAGAAGCGCATTTTGGATCTTTAAATAAAAGCATTTAAGTGGGACATGGGACGGACATGGCTAAATCGATTTTAAGTGTGAAGACGATCATGAATATATATACTTTATGGGGTCCATTTGGCCCTGAAAAAATATTAGCATCATGCTCTTCTTTCAAATACCATTAATTTAAAACCCATAGGCAATATGGGGGAGTTTGCACGATGAGTCGTCCCCCAAATACATGGCCCCAAAATTGGTTATCAAATTCGTTTTCTAATTTCATTTGAGCCACATATTGGCATGGTCGAAATTTTTTACTCTTTGGGGGTGTTTTGGGGAAGGGGTGATGCCCTAAATACATGGTCCTACATTTGGATATCAAATTCGTATTCTCCTCCCAAATACCTTTATTTGAGCCCCATATTGCGATGGTCAGTTAAAAAATTGCCTAAAAATTGGATATCAAATTAGTTTTCTAATCTCATTTAAACCCTTATTGCAAAAGTCAGCACATATGTCCAGTTTGGGGTATGGGCCCCTAAAACAATGAACATCGAGCTCCACTATCTTGAAGACTCAACTTGTCTTGGTGAGCAAATACAATACGTCCTACTTGGGGGTTGTTATGATGGTGGGACGTTCCCTAGACATTTGGTCCCCAATGTTTATATCAGATACGTGGTCTACTCCCAAAAACCTTTAATTTGAGCCCCATATTTCCATAGTCGGCAAATATGACCGGCTTGGGGGGGTGGCCACTCAGTGAGTTGGCCTTGAAAATATATATGGGATTCGTGTTCTACTCTAAAAACCCTCTTATTTGAGCCTCATATTGCAGTAGTCAGCAAATACTTCCTATTTGGGTGGTGTTGTGGGGGTGAAGTGCCGCCATAGGCACTTTACCCGAATATTGATATCAGTTTCATGCTTTACTCTCAAAGACCTTTTCCATATTGCTATGGTCGTAAATTTGTCCCCTTGGAGGATGTTTTTGTGGAGAGGCGGCCCCCCAAACACTTGGTCCCATATTTGGATATCAGATTCGAATTCTATACTCTCCTTTTATTTAAGACCCATATTCCTTTGGTCAGTAAATAAGTCCTGTTTGGGGGGTGTTTTGGAGAAGGGGTGTACACCCAGAAACGTGGTCCCACATTTGGATATTGGATTCGTATTCTACTAGCAAATACCTTTCATTTGAGTCCCATAATGCCTTGGTCGGTAAATATGTCCGATTTAAGGCTGTTTTTGAGGTTGGGGTGGTCCCCCTAACACTTGGTCCGACATTTGGATATCAGATACGCATTCTTATCCTAAATACCTTTTATTTAAGTCCCATATTGTCCTGATTTATAAAAATATGTGTGTTTTAGGTTTTAGGGCGGGTCGGCCCCCCTTGAGCCACTAGAGGGCGCAATTCTTTGCTGATTTGGCTGAAATTTTGCATGAGGTGTTTTGATATGGTTTTCAACAAATGTGCTTAGTATGGTTCAAATCGGTTCATAACCTGATATAACTGTCATATAAACCGATCTGCGGTCGTCAATTCTTGAGCCTCTAGAGGGCGCAATTCTTATCCGATTGGGCTGAAATTTTGCATGACGTTTTTTGTTATAGCTTCCAACAACTGTGTCAAATATGGTTTAAATTGGGCCATAAAGTGATATAGCTGCCATATAAACCGATCTGGGATCTTCTTAAGTCTCTAGAGGTCGCAATTATTTGCGATTTGCCTGAACTTTTGGTACAACGACTATTTCCATGACCTTCAATATACGTGTCAATTATGGTTTGAATCGGTCTATAGCCTGAGACAGCTCCCATGTAAACCTATCTCCCTATTTTACTTCTTGAGCACATAAAAGACACAATTCTTACTCGAATTGGCTGAAATTTTACAAAATGACTTCTACTATGCTCTAAAACATTTTTTATCCTTTGTTGGTCTAACAAGTAAGAGTGTGCTAAGTTCGGCCGGGCCGAATCTTATATACCCTCCACCATGCATCGCATTTGTCGAGTTCTTTGCTCGGTATATCTTTTTAGGCAAACAAAGAGTAATGTGTAAGAACTGCTATGCTATTGGAGCTATATCAAAATGTAGTCCGATTCGAACCACATGTTGGACATGTATATTGAAGGTCATGGGAGAAGCAGTTGTACATAATTTCCGAGTCGGATGAGAATTGCGCCCTCTAAAGGCTCAAGAAGTCAAGATCCCAGATCGGTTTATATGGCAGATATATGAGGTTATGTACCGATTTGCCCCATGCTTAGCACAGTTGTTGGAAGTGATGCTAAAACACCACGTGCAAAATTTGAGCCAAATCGGATGAGAATGGCGCCCTCTAGCGGCTCAATAAGTCAAAACCCAAGATCGGTTATTATGACAGCTATATCGAAACTTTGACCGATATGGCCCATTTACAAACCCAACCGACCTACACTAATACAATAGAAAGTACATTTGCAAAATGTCAAGCGTCTAGCTTTACTCCTTTGAAAAATGGCGTGCAGACAGACGGACGGATATTCGACTAGTTCCACTTAATATATTATGATGATCAAGAATACACATGCTTTATGGGGTCTTAGACGCATATTTCGAGGTGTTACAAACAGAATGACGAAATTAGTAAACCTCAACCTGTAGAGGAAGGTATAAAAAGAGATACCTGGAAAAGAACTTGACAAATGCAATCCATGGTGGAGGGTATATATAATTCGGCCCGGCCGAACTTAGCACGCTTTTACTTGTTTTCTTTTTATGCTAAATGTTATCCTACTCTCAACTTTTTTATAGGTCTTTATAATATAATCAATCTACTTACTTTTTATTATACACACCACCATAGGATCTAGTCATTCCGTTTGTAACACTTCGAAATATTGATCTGCGACCCCATAAAGTATATATATTCTGGATCGTCTCGACATTCTGAGTCGATCATGCCATGTCCGTTCGTCCGTTTGTCATAATCACGATAGCGGTCGAACGCATAAAGCTAACCGCTTGAAATGTACTTAATATTGATGTAGGTCGTTGGGGATTGCAAATGGGCCATATCGATTCAGATTTAGATATAGCTCCCATATAAACTGATCTCCCGATTTGACTTCTTGAGCCTTTACAAGCTTCAATTTTTGTCCGATTTGGCTCAAATTTTGCATGTGGTTTTCTGTTATGACTTCCAACAACTAACAATTTTTGTCCCATTCGGCTGAAATTCGTCATGTGGTTAAAATCGGTGAATATTCCAATATAGCTCCCATATAAACCGATCTCCCGATTTACTTCTTGAGTCTCTGAAAGCCGCAATTTGTGAACGACTTTAAACAACTGTGCCAAATACGGTTCAAATCAGTCTATAACCTGATATAGCTCCCATGTAAACCTGGTTTACAGAAGTTTGGCATGTCGAATAAAACTATGCCCTTCAACTAAATGTATTTGCATACATTTTCAGCAGAATCTTTGGTGGTGGATTTCCAAGATTCGGCCTAGCCGAACTTAGTACGCTTTTACTTGTTATATCCTCATTTTATGACACCCACCTCTTTGGTCTAGAAAACAAAAAGAGAGAAAAATAAAAGAAATAAAATAAATTGGAAGTATGTTTGTTCCCACTTTGTGCAGGAATAGTTCAATAATCTTTAGCTTGAGGTAGGTTAGTGTCATCGTCTACTGAAGGCTTAGCGCCTCCACAAAGTGGGACAGAAGAAAAAAACTTAAGATTGCCCTAAACTTTGTGGCATCAACTTAACAAGGAAATATTGTCTATGCCTACAAAACGAATTTATGCATACTAACACACATATATGTATATATATATATACACAACCAACAACTATAGCTGAGGTTCATGACATTTGTATGTATTTCTCATATCCTTTTTATGGGGTATGTTTTTTATAGCTAAAGAAATAAAAAAGAAGCTTATACGTGTGAACATAGAGGAGGAACATGACAGCATATCATTGTCTACACGTCTGTGTGTCTGTCTTTCGGTCTAGCTCAAAAAAAAAAAAAGTTTCTTAGAAGAGATTTGCCATAATTTTTTGGTTTTATGAGTCCCTTCATAATCATTCATCAAAGCGACAGTAAAACCATCTTCTACGTCATCTTCAATGTGGTCACCAGGTTCTCTTAAAGGATCTCATCCTAAGCATCTTCATCATCATCATCATCATCTCCATCGTTATATTCATTGTCTTTGTCTTGCAAAGTCGTTCAACTGGTCATTTCTAGTTGTCCATTTGGCCAGTATATGCTGGCACAACTTTAACTGGTTTTTGTTGTTCTATGCTGAGGGCAAGTGTTGTGAAGGAGTTTCCGGTGCATGCGCCACAAATTAATCGTTTGCTAGCAGTCTCTATGATTTTGATGTTTTTCAATATAAAACAACAACAAAACACACACCAATAGAGTGATACACAGAAAGACGACAAATGGTCAGAGTAGCAGTTAGTCCAACAGATGGATAAATCTAGGAACACCATGCTTTATGTAAATCTATGTACATCCATACATGTATATGTCTGTATAAATATATGCTCTTGGCACATGTATGCATGTATATGTCGACATGTACATATCCTTGAGCTAAATTGAATAAAAGAGCCTTATACTGCCTACTTTATTTTTGGCAACGCATCTTTTCCTTAACGAACATAAAAGAAAACTGAAACAAATGGAGTTTTAACATTATTTCTCTTTTTGATATCAATTCGTTCATGTTTGCTACCCAGCCATCCATCTATGGTTTATAAAGGGTGATTTTTTTGAGGTTAGGATTTTCATGCATTAGTATTTGACAGATCACGTGGGATTTCAGACATGGTGTCAAAGAGAAAGATGCTCAGTATGCTTTGACATTTCATCATGAATAGACTTACTAACGAGCAACGCTTGCAAATCATTGAATTTTATTACCAAATTCAGTGTTCGGTTCGAAATGTGTTCATTCACCGTAACGTTGCGTCCAACAGCATCTTTGAAAAAATACGGTCCAATGATTCCACCAGCGTACAAACCACACCAAACAGTGCATTTTTCGGGATGCATGGGCAGTTCTTGAACGGCTTCTGGTTGCTCTTCACTCCAAATGCGGCAATTTTGCTTATTTACGTAGCCATTCAACCAGAAATGAGCCTCATCGCTGAACAAAATTTGTCAAAATTTGAACACATTTCGAACCGAACACTGATTTTGGTAATAAAATTCAATGATTTGCAAGCGTTGCTCGTTAGTAAGTCTATTCATGATGAAATGTCAAAGCATACTGAGCATCTTTCTCTTTGACACCATGTCTGAAATCCCACGTGATCTGTCAAATACTAATGCATGAAAATCCTAACCTCAAAAAAATCACCCTTTATAACTGCTTTGATCTATGAACAGTAACGCGAAGGTTCATTGTTTTCATTGTATATCGACCAATTTAAAGCGAAACAAGTAAAAATGTATTAAGTTCGGCTCTGACGAACTTTGCTTTCCCACCACCATAGATTAATTGAATATCGTTTTTAATTATAACTCCCCAAGACCCTAAATCGTCATGGTCCCACTGGACCATATTCGGTTCGGATATTGAGAGGCTCAATACAACTCACTGTTACAAATTTCAAAGAAATCTGTAAATAAATGCGCCAGTTATTGCTGTAAGACCATATATCTGGAGATCTGTCTAAGTGGCATCAATTAGGGCTATATATTATTTATTTGTTTTTATTATTTTTTTTAGGAATAATCCTAATGTACAACAAGATTTATATCTTAACAATTAAGTACTAGGATCATTGCTGTTATTTATACCATTTTAATACAGATATAAAAGGATTTAAACACTAATAATTTAAACAGGGGACCACCGTAGCGGAGAGGTTAGGATGTCCGCCTAAGACGCTGAACGCATGGGTTCGCATACTGGCGAAAACATCAACAACAAGTAAAAGCGTGCTAAGTTCGGCCGGGCCGAATCTTATATACCCTCCACCGTGGAGCGCATTTGTCAGTTCTTTTCCCGGCATCTCTTCTTAGGCAAAAAATGATATAAGAAAAGAAAGAAAGAAAAATCTGCTATTAGAGCGATAACAAGATATCATCCGGTTTAGACCACAATTAAATTATATGTTGGAGACCTGTATAAAATGTCAGCCAATTCGAATAAGAATTGCGCCCTTTGGGGGCTCAAAAAGTAAAATAGAGAGATCGATTTATATGGGAGCTGTATCGGGCTATAGACCGATTCAGACCATAATAAACACGTATGTTGATGGTCATGAGAGGATCCGTCGTACAAAATTTCAGGCAAATCGGATAAGAATTGCGCTCTCTAGAGGCCCAAGAAGTCAAGACCCAAGGTCGGTTTATATGGCAGCTACATCAGGTTATGGACCGATTTCATAACAAAACACGTGGTACAAAATTTCATTCTAATCGGATAAGAATTGCGCACTCTAGAGGCTCAAGAAGTCAAGACCCAAGATCGGTTTATATGACAGCTATACCAGGTAATGGCCCGAATTGTACCATACTTAGCACAGTTGTTAGAAGTGATACTAAAACTCTATGTGCCAAATTTCAGTCTAGTCGGATGAGAATTGCGCCCTCTAGAGGCTCAAGAAGTCAAGACCCAAGATCGGTTTATATGGCAGCTATATCAGGTTATGGACCGATTTGAACCACACTTGGCACAGTTGGCTGATATCATAACAAAACACGTCGTGCAAAATTTCATTCAAATCGGATGAGAATTGCGCACTCTAGAGGCTCAAGAAGTCAAGACCCAAGATCGGTTTATATGGCAGGTATATCAGGTTATGGACCGATGTGAACAATACTTGGCACAGTTGTTGGATATCATAACAAAACACTTCGTGCAAAACTTAATCCCAATTGGGTAAGAATTGCGCACTCTAGAGGCTCAAGAAGTCAAGACCCAAGATCGGTTATATTGCAGCTATATCAGGCTATGGACCGATGTAAAGCATACTTGGCACAGTTATTGGATATCGTAGCGAAACACTTCGTGCAAAATTTCATTCAAATCGGATAAGAATTGCGCACTCTAGAGGCTCAAGAAGTCAAGACCCAAGATCGGTTGATATGGCAGCTATATCAGGTTAAGGACCGATTTGAACCATACTTGGCACAGTTGTTGGATATCATAACAAAACACGTCGTGCAAAATTTTATTCCAATCGGATAAAATTTGCGCCCTCTAGAGGTTCAAGAAGTCAAGGCCCAAGATCGGTTTATATGACAGCTATATAAGGTTATGGACCGATTTGAACCATACTTGGCACAGTTGTTGGATATCATAACAAAATACTACGTGCCAAAATTCATTCCAATCGGATAAGAATTGCGCACTCTAGAGGCTCAAGAAGTCAAGACCCAAGATCGGTTTATATGGCAGCTATATCAGGTTATAAACCGATTTGAACCATTCCGTACAGTCGTTAGATATCATAAAAAATACTACGTGCCAAAATTCATTCCAATCGGATAAGAATTGCGCACTCTAGAGGCTCAAGAAGTCAAGACCCAAGATCGGTTTATATGGCAGCTATATCAGGTTATAAACCGATTTGAACCATTCCGTACAGTCGTTAGATATCATAAAAAAAACATCGTGCAAAATTTCATTCCAATCGGATAAGAATTGCGTACTCTAGAGGCTCAAGAAGTCAAGACCCAAGATCGGTTTATATGGCAGCTATATCAAAACATGGACCGATATGGCCCATTTACAATACCAACCGACCTACACTAATAAGAAGTATTTGTGCAAAATTTCAAGCGGCTAGCTTTACTCCTTCGGAATTTAGCGTGCTTTCGACAGACGTACGGACGGACGGACGGACAGACGGACGGACATGGCTAGATCGACATAAAATTTCACGACGATCAAGAATATATATACTTTATAGGGTCTCACGCGAATATTTCTAGTAGTTACAATCAGAATGACGAAATTAGTATACCCCCCATCTTATGGTGGAGGGTATAAAAATGTCAGCTGTGGCTTTCCCCTCCTACTGCTGGCAACATTTGTGAGGTACTATGCCATTTAAAAACTTCTCTCCAAAGAGGTGTCTCACTGCGGCATGGCGTTCGCACTCGGCTATAAGAAGGAGGCCCCTTATTATTGAGCTTAAACTTGAATCGGACTGCACTCACTGATTTATGAAAAGTTTGCCTCTGTTCCTTAGTGGAATGTTCAAGGGCAATATTTGCAATTTAACCAAGGATCGGGAGCGGGTACCTTTTTTTCGCTTCGCTTCCCTCTGTCAATTTTATTTTTCGATCCGCTCTGCTCCTTTCTGCGATCCCGCTCCTTTGGATTTAAATTGACTTTTTTTCAATTTTCTTCATATACACATTGCCATAGGGCAAGTGATATACTAATTTTGTCATTACATTTATAACATCAAGCTATTTTCAAATCTGATATTCTTGAGCGCCGTCTGTATCAAATAAACTGATCTACCTTCTTCTTCTTTGGCATATACCGTAAGCAATTCCTAACCAAATTCATAATAAACAACAAGTAAAAACGCATGTTGGACTATGGATACCCACCACAATGGATTTATTTATTATCCTACTAGCTGGACAGGGCTCGCTCCGCTGCTCTCTTTCACTCTCTTATTTTATCTAAGTCCTACACTGACACGAGCAGGAAAAAAGTCCAGTTTGGGGGTGCTGGTGGCGGGATTTGGAGGTGGCGCGGTCCCCCTAGATATCCCACTCTAAATAAGGATACCAAATTTCTGTTTTTGAGTTATTATAAACAAACTAAATTTAGCTTAAATCGCCCCACCCATATCCGATATCTGACGTTATTGAAAATAGGGTAAGGGGAGGGTCCACCCATACAGTTTGGATGATTGATCCTCTTTATTAAGTTGGCCCCGAAAGTGGATAATAGATTCATACTCTACACCCAAAAACCACATTTGAGCCACATATTGCTATAGTCGATATGTACGTATGGTTTAGGGGGAGTTTATGAGGTGAGACATCCCTGAAACACTTGGCCCTATAATGTCAAGCATTTTGAAGTTGGCTATTAAGATATTCAGGGCAACGGATCTCGTTCCGATACATACTATTTTTATACCCTCCACCATAAGATGGGGGGTATACTAATTTCGTCATTCTGTTTGTAACTACTCGAAATATTCGTCTGAGACCCCATAAAGTATATATATTCTTGATCGTCGCGATATTTTATATCGATCTAGCCATGTCCGTCCGTCTGTCCGTCCGTCCGTCTGTCTGTCGAAAGCACGCTAACTTCCGAAGGAGTAAAGCTAGCCGCTTGAAATTTTGCACAAATACTTCTTATTAGTGTAGGTCGGTTGGTATGTTTTGATATAGCTGCCATATAAACCGATCTTGGGTCTTGACTTCTTGAGCCTCTAGAGTGCGCAATTCTTATCCGATTGGAATGAAATTTTGAACGACGTGTTTTGTTATGATATCCAACAACTGTGCCAAGTATGGTTCAAATCGGTTCATAACCTGATATAGCTGCCATATAAACCGATCTTGGGTCTTGACTTCTTGAGCCTCTAGAGGGCGCAATTCTTATCCGATTAGAATGGAATTTCGCACGACGTGTTTTGTTATGATACCCAACAATTGTGCCAAGTATGTTTTAAATCGGTCCATAACCGGATATAGCTGCCATATATACCGATCTTGGGTCTTGACTTCTTGAGCCTCTAGAGGGCACAATTCTTATCCGATTTGAATGAATTTTTGCACGAAGTATTTCGTTATGATATCCAACAACTGTGCCAAGTATGGTTGAAATCGGTCCATAACCTGATATAGCTGTCATGTAAACAGATCTGGGGATTTGACTTCTTGAGCTTCTAGAGGGCGCAATTCCTATCCGATTTGGCTAAAATTTTGCATGACGTATTTTATTTTTACTTTCAACAACTGTGTCAGATAAGGTTCCATCGGTTCATAACCTGATATAGCTACCATATAAACCGATCTGGGATCTTGACTTCTTGACGCCTAGAGGTCGCAATTATTATCCGACATGCCTGAAATTTTGTACGATGGATCCTCTCATGACCATCAACAAACGTGTTTATTATGGTCTGAATCGGTCTATAGCCCGATACAGATCCCATATAAATCGTTCTCTCTATTTTACTTCGTGAGCCCCAATGGGCGCAATTCTTATACGAATTGGCTGAAATTTTACACAGGTCTCCAACATATAATTTAATTGTGGTCCGAACCGGACCATATCTTGATATCGTTTTATTAGCAGAGCAACTTTTTTGCCTAAGAAGAGATGCCGGGAAAAGAACTCGACTAATGCGATCCATGGTGGAGGGTATATAAGATTCGGCCCGGCCGAACTTCGCACGCTTTTACTTGTTTTTTTTTGTTTTGTTTAGGTTATCTACATTCAAAATCATATATCAAATCTACCACTTGGGATACCACATTTTTAAAGATACGTAGGTCCTCCTGTGTCTATCCTAATTTGAGGGTAAAAAGTGTACTCTAATACCAAAGACCTTTTATTGGTGTCCTACTCGAACTTGATCGACCTTCACATATTATTTTTAATTCCTTTTTTTGGGTAGGAAAGGGGGAGGGGGATTGCACTCTCGGTCATGCTACATGACAGTTTCGAGTTGTTTTTATTGGGAGGAGAGGGCCGCTCCCCCCGATGCTATTATTCTTTATTGTCGTGATATACAAGACCTGCTGAACGGCAGGACGGTTGAACGTGACCCGGATTCTTGAATCCTTATATCAACATTAGATTCGAACTCTTCTGACATATACTTTTTTTTTAATTCACATATTATCCCGTTACACGTCCGACTGAAGGGTATTTAGTAGGTGGGCCGGTTCCAAACTCTATCCCAAACCAGATTCATAGTCAATTCCCCAAGACCTTTTATTCGATACCCATTTTATGACGTTGAACATTTATGCCGTTTTGGGTGATTTTTTTTTGGATTGGGGAGGCCCCGTAGACACTTTGGACCAAATTCTTATAACAGATGTGTTCTCAACTTCCAAACACCTTTCATTTGATATCCATATTTTCCCAATTGGTAAATAAGCTGCTAGGAGGTTTTGAGGGTTGGGGAGGCGCCTCAGTAACCAAGGAATAAACTTTTATATCTGATTTTTATTCATCTTTTAAATACCTTTCATTTGATATCCTATGGTCCCAATTGGTAAAATTTGTATGTCAGATTTGTACTCTACTTCTAAATACCTTTCACTTGATACCCATATTGGCCATAGCGGTGACAGAGTCCTGTTGGGGGTTTTTTGTGGGTGGAGGACCCCCCGAAAACTCTGGGTGAAATTTGTGTACCAAGTTCGTACTCTACTTTGAAATACCTTTCATTTGATACCCATATTGCTCAAAGCGGTGAAGGAGTCCTGTTGGGGGTTTTTGGGGTGACGGGCCCCCCGAACACTTTCTGCCAAATACCAAGTTCGTACTCTAATCTTAAATACCTTTCATTATCCATATTGTCCCAATCTGTAAACATGTCCGTCCGGGTGGGTTTTGGGATGGGGCGTCCCCCAGATTATTTAACCCAAAAATTTTATCCCAATTTCGTGTTTTTGGGGTACAATAAAATAGCATACAAAATTTCGCTTGAATCGGTGTACGCATCTATTTCGGTTAAATCGGTGCAAGCATCTCCGAGATATGGCGTTTTTGAAAATTGTGGTATGGGGAAGGGTCCGCCCTCCCTTCGGATATCAAAAAAGTTAGTACCCTATTTTCTTCAGGGGCCCAAACTCTACCATCTGAAAATCGGTTCAGCCGTTTTTGAGTCTATACGGAACAGACAAACAAACAAAGCGCAACAATTTCATTTTTATGTAATAGAAAGATAGACATAGTATCTATAAAAATGTACACTTATAGGCCGATTTCGATCATATTCGGTTCATTTACTGAGAAGCCTTATACAAGTCACATTTTCACATTTCAGGGAGATCAGGTTATAAATGAAGACTTTATGGCTTATGATCACAGATCGTTCCATTTGACAGCTATATGCAAAATATTCAAAATTTATAGCAAAATATGGTCTAGTCTGGAATAAATTTGGTTCGGCAAAATGGGAAATTGAGTCCAACTCACTGTTCTAAATTTCAGCGAAATAGGGAAATACGGCAATTTATGAGACTAAGACCCTAAATCGGCATATCGGGCTATATGACAGCTTTACCTAAATGTAGTCCGATCTGGACCATGTTTGGACAACAAAAGGCCTACACCAAATCATTGTCTCAAATTTTATCGTTATCCTATATTCGACTCCTAAATTCGACATCGAGGTATACCATGCTCACCTCGGACTTTTTGCCGGCATCTCCAGCCGATTGTCATCAAATAATGTTTTCTTAGTTTTTGGCGATTTTAACATTCCAAGTATATGCTGCTCAACCGATTCAGAAGATAATTCACTTATTCCTTCTTATTTGGGTACATATGAAGATGTTTTTGATACTTTGTCTGAAGCTTGTCTAAATTATTGGATCTGATTTTTTCCAACTCTTTAGACATTGATATCTCTCAAATGGTTCCTTTTATTACTCCTGAAGATACCTATCATCATACACTTACGGCGTCCAATAATATTGACAATTCGTCTTATCAATTAAAGAGCAATCTGATGATAACTGGTTATGGATACAATTTCAGGCGCACAGACATCTCGATTCTTTGCAATTCCTTATCTTATCTTATCGCTGGATTTACATATCCCGACCAGATTGTCCTCTTTCTACGAAACATTGCGTTCATGTTTCACACTATCCATGCCAATCACTGGTATGAGCGACTCTACCTCCGGTCCTTCCTGGTCTTACAAACAATTAAGAAGCCTGAGAAACTGCAGAAACAGACTTTTTAAGAGATTTAAAAGAGATAACTGAAATTACTAGAGATATATTAATGTCCGATATATGTTTGTAACGATTACTATGGTAGATATTCGGATCGCATGAGAGATGACCTTAATGCCGACCCTAAGAAATTTTTTAGTTTTTTCAATTTCAAAAGGAAATGTACTAGCCTTCCTAACACCCCTAAATATCATTGTACTGAATCGTCTGACACAGCTGAGATTGGTAATTTATTCGCCGATTTTTTTGAGACCACCTACATTAGGGATGCATCGCTTGACACACACACATCCTCTTGCGATAAACACTTTCAACACGATATCTAACATAAGATTGACTTATGTTGAGGTCTTGAAAGCACTTCGTACGTGCAAGTGTGATTTCGATCCTGGTCCAGATGGAATCCCATCTGCAGTGTTAAGGAACTGGGCAAGTTCGTTGTTTGTTCCCTTAACGGATTTATTCAACTACTCTTTATCCTCTGAATGTTTTCCTGTTCTATGGAAATATAGAAGTGGGATAACTTCATAAGAAAGAAAGTAGCGGTAACGTGAAAAATAATAAAAGAATAGCAAAACTTAGTGTTATTCCGAGACATTTGTGTCTTAACATGGTTTTATTAAAGGAAGATCAACATCCAATATTTTTGAGGCTTTCTCTATACAGTGTCAGGTTGATGCGATATACACTGTTTTTAGCAAAGCCTTAGTTTTTACAAATTGGGGTTTCCACCTTCCATTTTGAACTGGGTTTTATCATATTTATCCTATAGGACTCAACAAGTTGTATATAAACAAATTTTATCCCAACCTATATTTGCCTCATCTAGGGTCCCTCAGGGAAGTCATATAGTACCAATTCTATTCGCACTATATCAGCACCTGCCGAATTATAATGTATGCCGACGATGTTAAGCTATTTTCCCCGATTATTTCTGCCACTGATTCAGCTGTCCTCCAGAGAGATGTGAATGGGTTCGCAAATTGGTGGGATACGAATCATATGTATCTGAACCTGAGTAAATGCAAGAAAATTCCCTTTTACAGAAGGTCTGCCTTGACAACGTCATATTTTATTAGTGGACACCAACTGGATAATGTGGATCTGTTTAATTTTTTACTAGATGGCAGGCTGAAGTTTGATGCTTGATAGGTTTCATCAAAAGATGGTCGAAAGTGTTCAATGATCCATACTTGTCTAAACGTCTGTTTACTTCCCTTGTTAGGCCAGTGCTCGAGTTTGCTTCCATCGTATGGTCTCCTAGTTATCAGTGCTATATAGACAGAGTTGAATATGTTCTAAAACAAAATTTTTTATTTTCACATTAAGGGGATTAGGTTGGAGAAGCCCTTTGGATCTTCCGCCCTACGTGAGCTGTTTGAAATTGATTGACTTACCAACTTTGGAACATAGACGTTGTACGGTTGGTATCGTTTTCATGCAGAAGATTATAAACGGGGATATCAACTCTCACTTTTTAATAAATAAAATTAGGTTTAATTGCCCATATTTAGAAGTAATTACCAAGAGAACAATCCTTTTAATAAACTTTGCAAACTGTTTAATGAAAAAAGTCATTTATTAACCCATCGGATACTATGTTCGTTGTTAAACAATTCGTTCTACGACGACATTAAAACCGAGCTCTATAAAAAGCCAACTGACCATCCTATTGTTTCTGCTACTACAATATTGAATCTCAGAAGTCTTCACGTCATTCGACTAATAATCATCTATGTATCCAGCGTGTTTCTATATCCTGTTCGATCTTGCGTCCTGCATGTTCCAGTTTCCTGTCTTAATCTAGTATCCCGTTCTGGCCTCTTCCTTATCCTGATTTTCTCCTGTATCCTACCTGTACTGTTTTAATCGAAGCAGTATTCTGTTCCGGTGGTGTGTTTCCGTTACAACAGTTTTTATACCCTCCACCATAAGATGGGAGGTATACTAATTTCGTCATTCTGTTTGTAACTACTCGAAATATTCGTCTGAGACCTTATAAAGTATATATATTCTTGATCGTCGCGACATTTTATGTCGATTTAGCCATGTCCGTCCGTCTGTCCGTTCGTCCGTCCGTCTGTCCGTTCATCCGTCCGTCCGTCAGTCCGTCCGTCCGTCTGTCTGTCGAAAGCACGCTAACTTCCGAAGGAGTAAAGCTAGCCGCTTGAAATTTTGCACAAATACTTCTTATTAGTGTAGGTCGGTTGGTATTGTAAATGGGCCATATCGGTCCATGTTTTGATATAGCTGCCATATAAACCGATCTTGGGTCTTGACTTCTTGAGCCTCTAGAGTGCGCATTTCTTATCCGATTGTTATGATATCCAACAACTGTGCCAAGTATGGTTCAAATCGGTTCATAACCTGATATAGCTGCCATATAAACCGATCTTGGGTCTTGACTTCTTGAGCCTCTAGAGTGCGCAATTCTTACCCGATCAGAAAGAAATTTTGCACGACGAGTTTTGTTATGATATCCAACAACATTGCCAAGTATGGTTCAAATCGGTTCATAACCTGATATAGCTGCCATATAAATCGATCTTGGGTCTTGAATCCTTAAGCCTCTAGAGTGCGCAATTCTTATCCGATTTGAATGCATTTTTGCACGAAGTGTTTTGTTATAATATCCAACAACTGTGCCAAGTGTGGTTCAAATCGGTTCATAACCTGATATAGCTGTCATATAAACAGATCTGGGGACTTGACTTATTGAGCTTCTAGAGGGCGCAATTCCTATCCGATTTGAATGAGTTTTGGCATGTAGTATTTTGTTATGATATCCAACAACTGTGCCAAATATGATTCAAATCGGTTCATAACCTGATATAGCTGCCATATAAACCGATCTGGGATCTTGACTTCTTGAGCCTCTAAAGGTCGCAATTGTTATCCGATTTGCCTGAAATTTTGTACGACGGATTCTTTCATGACCATCAACATACGTGTTTATTATGGTCTGAATCGGTCCATAGCCCGATACAGCTCCCATATAAATCGATCTCTCTATTTTACTTTTTGAGCTCACAAAGAGCGCAATTCTTATTCGAATTGGCTGAAATTTTATACCGGACCATATCTTGATATCGCTCTAATAGCAGAGCAAATCTTTTCTTATATCCTTTTTTGCCTAAGAAGAGATGCCGGGAGAAGAATTCGACAAATGCGATTTATGGTGGAGGGTATGTAAGATTCGGTCCGGCCGAACTTAGCACGCTTTTACTTGTTTCCGTTAATCACGTTTTTAACACCCTCCACCATAGGATGGGGGTATACTAATTTCGTCATTCTGTTAGTATTGCCTCGAAATATTCATCTAAGACCCATAAAGTATATATATTCTTGATCGGCATGACATTCAAGTCGATCTAGCCATGTCCGTCCGTCTGTCTGTCGAAAGCACACTAAATTTCGTAGAACTAAAGCTAGCCGTTTGAAATTTTGCACAAATATTTCTTATTAGTGTAGGTCGGTTGGGATTGTAAGTGGGCCAAATCGGTCCATGTTTTGATATAGCTGACATATAAACCGATCTTGGGTCTTGACTTCTTGAGTTTTTAGAAGGCGCAATTCTTATCCGATTTGGCTCTAATTTTACACGTGGTGTTTTTAACATTTGTGCGAAGTATGTTCCAAATCGGTCCATAACCTGGTATAGGTGCCATATAAACCGATCTTAGATCTTAACTTATTGAGCCGCTAGAGGGCGCAATTCTCATCCGATTTGGCTAAAATTTTGCATGAGGTGTTTTGATATGACTGCCATAAACTGTGATGAGTATGGCGCAAATAGGTATATAACCTGATATAACTGCCATATAAACTGATCTGGGATCTTAACTTCTTGAGGCTCTAGAGAGTGCAATTCTCATCCGATATGGATATGGCTGGTATGGGCCATATTCCTTTCAGTTATCTGGGTACCTAGCGCAACTCGTGGTCTCATATTTCAGCGAAATCGGAGAATAAAAGTCGCCTTTTGAGCTTAAAACCCTAAACCAGAACGTATAGGCAAAATACGAATCTGTGCCAAACTTAAGATCAATGTCTCAATTTTTTAATGCCAGGGCGTGATTACAACGGACGGACGGACAGACACGGACATGGTTAAATCGTCTGAGAATTTTCCGATGATCCAGAATATACATATGTGTGGGGTCGGAAATGGATATTTCGATGTGTTGCAACGGAATGATTAAATTAATATACCCCTAATCGTATGGTGTCGGGTATAAAAAAAACTATGGAGTTTGTTGTGCAAAGAACTTGACAAATGCGAACAATGGTGGATGGTAAACTAGATTTGGCACGACCAAACTTAGCTCGTTTTAACTTGTTTTGACTTTAAGAAGAAACCTTTTAAAATTGCTAGAAATCGGTTCTCTAATATGTTTTCGATAAGGATTTTACAAAAGTTAACTCTTAGGTTATTTCGTGTTAATTTAACAATTTAAAATTTTTGTTCCAATTCCGCAAAATAAAAAGTTCATTAACCAAAACAAGTAAAAGGGCATAATGTTCGGACGAGCCGAACTTTGGATACCCACCACCTCGGGTATATCGGCATATTGGTCTATATGACAGCTATATCTAAATACAGTCCCTTCTGAATCAAATTTGAGTCGGATGTTGGAAAGCGTAAAGCTACTCACTGTTTCAAATTTCAGCGAAATCTGTTGAAAACTAAAGCTTTTATGGGCTTAAGACCCTTTGTCGGCAGATCGGTCTATATGGCAGTGATATGTAAATTTAATCCGATTTGATTTCTATTTAGGTTGGGAGGCTTAAAATAACCTACTGTTTCAAATTTTAGCGAAATCGGGTAATAAATAGAGCTTTTATGGGCTTTAGACCCCTTATCGACAGATCGGTCTTTTGGCAGCTATATCTAAATATAGTACGTTCTGAACCATATTTGGGTCCTATCTTGGGACCCGAATATGGTTCAAATTTCAGAAAAATCGGTTTAATAATAAAGCTTTTATGGGCTTCAGACCCCCAATCCGGAGAGCGGTCTATTATATGGCAGCTATATCTACATATATTCCAATTTTTTTCATATTGAGGTCAGATGTCGGGAGGCTTAAAATAACCCACTGTTTCACATTTCAGCGAAATCGGGTAATAAATAAAGCTTTTATGGGCTTCATAACCTTTATCGCAGACCGGTCTATATGACAGCTATATATAATTATAGTCCGATCTGAACCGTATTAAGGCCCGATGTCTGGAAGCCTTAAACTACTTATTGTTTAAAATTTCAGCAAAATCTGATAAAAAATAAAGTATTTATGGGCATTAAACCCTTTAACGGCAGATCGGTCTATATAGCAGCTAAATCCAAATATGGTCCGTTCTAGAACTTAACCAGCGTGCACCAAAAATATGTACCTGAGCCACATTTCAGCTCAATATTTAAATTTTTGAAGGCTGTAGAGTGATTACAACAGACGAACAGACAGACACGGACATCGTTAAGTCGTCTTAGAATTTTAAGACGATCCGACGTAGGAGCCATAGAGTAAATCGTTGCGCAAATTTTTGAGAGGATCGGTTTATAAATGCGCCAGAAATTTATTTATATACATGGGAACTATATTCAAATCTTTATCGATTTCTAGAAAATTCACCAATAATGTCGAAACTTATAAGAAAATCACTAGTGCAAAGGTTCGTGAGAGTTGGTTTACAAAAGACGATATAATTGCAATTGTACTTCGAATCGGATGAACGTATATATGGAAGCTATATCCAAATCAGAACCGATTCTTTCCAATTTCGATAGGCTTCGTCCCTAGGCCTAAGAAAAAGATTGTGCCAATTTTGAAGATGATCGGAAGAAAATTGCGATCTTTACTTAGTACGAATCGGATGAACGTATATATGGCAGCTATATCCAAATCAAAACCGATTCTTTCCAATTTCGATAGGCTTCGTCTCTAGGCCTAAGAAAAAGATTGTGCCAATTTTGACGATGATCGGAAGAAAATTGCGATCTTTACTTCGTACGAATCGGATGAACGTATATATGGGAGCTATATCCAAATCAGAACCGATTCTTTCCAATTTCGATAGGCTTCGTCTCTAGGCCTAAGAAAAAGATTGTGCCAATTTTGACGATGATCGGAAGAAAATTGCGATCTTTACTTCGTACGAATCGGATGAACGTATATATGGGAGCTATATCCAAATCAGAACCGATTCTTTCCAATTTCGATAGGCTTCGTCTCTAGGCCTAAGAAAAAGATTGTGCCAATTTGGAAGATGATCGGAAGAAAATTGCGATCTTTACTTAGTTCGAATCGGAAGAACGTATATATGGGAGCTATATCCAAATCAGAACCGATTCTTTCCAATTTCGATAGGCTTCGTCTCTAGGCCTAAGAAAAAGATTGTGCCAATTTTGAAGATGATCGGAAGAAAATTGCGATCTTTACTTAATACACAAATAAACAGACAGGCGAACAGACAGACAGACGGACGCAGCTAAATCGAATCAGAAAGTGATTGTGAGTCTTTCTGGATGTTACAAACAAATTCACTAGGTTATAATACCCTGTACTAGAATAGTGGTGCAGGGTATAAATCCTGCATGTGACATACTTATTATATGGCATGTCATATATCTTGTTTGCATCGCACATATCTGGGTGTGAGATATGTTTTCACAAGTTACATTCTGAAAGGTACGAAAGAGCGTGAGTTCCATAGATTTCACAGCATGACATGTTTCTTTCCACGAGTCGCATTGATATGATCATTCCAACTCAGTTATTCGTTAAAAATGATCTCAAGGTTTTTCACTTTGCCAACGATTTAAATTTTTGAAGTTTTCCATATATAAATTAATCTCATGTATCGCAGTACTTCTCTTATGAATGCAAACTTCCTTGGATTTATTTGGGTTTAGTGTACGGCCATTAGCCGTAGACCATTGTAAAACTTTTGTCAAAGTTTATTTAGGTGCTGATGTGTAAATTTGTACATCGCCAGCGTACATTCTAATATTGCAATGCTGTTTGCCATGTGGTAGATCATTACAGTACATAGTAAAGAAGAGAGGACCCAAAATAGATCCTTGGCCACAGCTTTATGCGTTACAAGTGGTACAGAAGACTCTCCAGTATAAAGGATGACTTTTTACCTATTATCTTTTTGGCAACACTGGTTTAAACAGCTCACGCACGTTTCGTGTGTGAAGCGTTCTTGACACAGTTGTTGGAAATCAAAAAAACGCCTCTTGCAAAATTTCAAATCGCATTAAAATTGTGTCTCTAGACCCTCAAGAAATCATGATGCGGGATCGAATTATATTTGTGCTTTATCAAACCATTGACCGATTTATTACATTTACAATCTCAACTGACTCACACTTATAAGAATTCGTGCAAAATTTGAAGCGCCTAGCTTTATTCCTTCGAAGTTAGCGTGCTTTCCATAGACCGACAGACGGACGGACAGGGCTATGTCGACCTAGAATTTCAAGACCATCAAGAATATATTTTCTGTATTGGCTCTCAGATCAATATTTAGATGTGTTACAAACGGAATGAAGAAATTATCCTTGAAATCAAGCTATAGTCTTTAAAAATAGAGATATTGAGCTGAAATTTTGCACAGATTCTTTTTTTGTCCATAAGCAGGTTAAGTTCGAAGATGGGCTATATCGCACTATATTTTGATATAGCCCCCATATAGACCGATCCACTGATTTAGGGTCTTAGGCCCATAAAAGCCACATTTATTATCCGATTTTGCTGAAATTCGGGACAGTGAGTTGCGTTGGGTCCTTCGACATCCTCCGTCAATTTGGCTCAGATCAGTCCAGATTTGGATATAGCTGCCATATAGACCGATCCTCCGATTTAGGGTCTTAGGCCCACAAAAGCCACATTTATTATCCGATTTCGCTGAAATTTGGGAGAGTGAGTTGTCTTAGGCCCTTCAACTTCCTTCGTTAAATTCGCCCAGATCGGTCCAGATTTGGATATATCTGCCATATAGACCGGTCCTACGGTTTAGGGTCTTAGGCCCACAAAAGCCACATTTATTATCCTATTTTGATGAAATTCGGGACAGTGAATTGTGTAAGGCCCGTTGACATCCTTCGATAATTTGGCTCAGATCGGTCCAGATTTGGATATAGCTGCCATATAGATCGATCCTCCGATTTATGATGTAAGGCCCCTTAAAGCCCGTTCATTATCCGATTGTGCTGAAATTTGGGACAGTGAGTTGTGTTAGGCCCTTCGACATATTTCTTCAATTTGGTCCAGATCGGTTCAGATTTGGATATAGTTGCCATATAGACCGATTTCTTGATTTATGGTTTTGGGCCCATAAAATGCTCATTCATTGTCCGATGTCGCCGAAATTTGGAATAGTGAGTTACGTTAAGCCCCTTGACATACTTCTGCAATATCGCACAGATCGGTCCAGATTTGGATATAGCTGCCATATAGACCGGTATCTAGGTTTTAGGTTGTGGGGCCATAAAAGACGCATTTATTGTCCGATGTCGCTGAAATTTGAGACAGGGAGTTTGGTTAGGCTCTTCGACGTCCTTCTTCAATTTTGCCCAGATCGGCTTAGATTTGAATATAGCTGCCATATAGACCGATCTCACGATTTAAGGTTTAGGGCCCATAAAAGAGGCATTTATTGTCCGATTTCGCCGAAATTTGGGACAGTGCTTTGTGTTAGGCTCTTCGACATGTTTATGCAACTTGGCCTAAATCGGTCCAGATTTGGATATAGCTGCCATGTAGACCGTTATCTCGATTTAAAGTCTTGGCCCCATAAGAGGCGCATTTATAATCCGATTTCACTGAAATTTGACACAGTGACTTATGTTCGGCTTTTCGACATCCGTGTCGTATATAGTTCAGATCGGTATGAGGTATATGAGTATAAGGTATGAAATGTTCACCGAACTTTGATGAAAGGTGGTTTACATATATACCCGAGGCCCGGCCGAACTTAACGCCTTTTTACTTGTTTTCGAGTAGGTTTCTTAATTTTTCCACAGTCTCCTCGTTATTTCACCAACAACAAGAACTAAAACAAACATATATTTTGCTTATAGGAAAATAATTCCTTTTTGTTGCTGTTGTTTAATTTCTATCAACAACACTTTATAGACGAGCAACAACACACTGGTAGCAGGCTAGCTGGCGGGCTAGTTGGCCCAAGCAACTCACAAATGCATCCACATTCTACCATGATCGAAAGCCCTAAAATCAGACCCAATGAGCCAGAATAAAGGAGGCAAACGCATGGATTCAAAGTAGAGCACACGACATAGGCAGACAGCTGTAGAATAAGTTTTCATAAGTGTGAGTTGTTATTGCCAACATTCGCATAGGAAATACATCAGAAGATTAATGCAAATAAAAAAAAGAGCAGATAAAAAAATACAACAACTCTAACGCATAGAAGGTGCACTAAAAAATAAATCAACTTTTGATTTTAACAAAAATTACCTTGGCAACGATGTGTATATATATGTGTGTTTGTGTGCGAATATATGTGTGCAGTACAAATCTATACATATCTACGTTGACATGTCTGTATATTTTAATGAATGTACGTTTGGTTGATGATGATGACAAGGACTATGATTCTCGTCAGGCTTACGCATCAACATACGCACACTGGACATGGACAAATATATAAGCTGGTCAAATGAAGCCAGGAAAGCATCTAAATAACCAGGTATAAGCCACAAAGGTTATTGCCAAATTAATATTAAATATTTGACATTTATTTATATTGGGTTGCCCAAAAAGTAATTGCGGATTTTTTAAAAAAAAGTAAATGCGTTTTTCATAAAACTTGGAATGAACTTTAATCAAATATACTTTTGTTTCACTTTTTTTTTAAAGCAAGCTAAAAGTAACAGCTGATAACTGACAGAAGAAAGAATGCCATAACAGAGTCACAAGCTGTGAAAAAAATTTGTCAACGCCGACTATACGAAAAATCCGCAATTACTTTTTGGGCAACCCAATATTATACTAGCTGGAAAGGGCCCGCACCGCAGCGCCTTCTTTCAGCTTGTGACACTGGCAACAAATAAGTCATGTTTTAGGGTGTTAGTACGGCCTTTCAGATATTTCGCCCCAATGTGGATAGCATTTTCGTGCTCTACTCCCAAAAACCTTTCATTTAAGCATTATATTGCTGTGGTCGGTAAATATATCCGGTATGGTGGTATTCTTGGGGATGAAGTGGATGCCCATATATCAGATTCGTGATCTAGTCTCGAATACCTTTCATTTGAGCCACATATTGTCATTATTGGTTTATATTTCCATGTGGAGGGTTTTGGAGGTGGCGCGGCCCTCTACATATCCTTCCCTAAATAAGGATACCATATGTCTGTTTTTGAGTTATTATAAACCAACCAAATTTCGCTTAAATCGCCCCACTCATCTCCGAGATCTGACATTTTTGAAAATAGGGTAAAGGGAGGGTGCACCCATTAAAGTTTGGATGTTAGATCTACTTCATTCTCTTGGTTTTGGAGGTGGATTAGAGTTGCCAAACCCTATGCTTCAAAATCGATATTAGATTCAAACACCACATTTAAGCTACATATTGCTATAGTCGGTATATATGTATGGTTTAGGGGAAGTTAACGAGGTGAGACGTCTCTAAAACACTTGGCCACAAAACAGATACCACATTGAAGCTCCATTTTGCCATATTCCACAAATATGTCCAGTTTGAGGGGTATGTAGGGTGGGACGGCCACCCACCCACTTAGCCCTGAAAAATATCAGCATCGAGCTCTACTGTTAAATTCCATTTATTTGAGCCGCAATTGCCATTGGTTTAGGGGGAGTTTATGGGGCGACACAACCTCCAAAACACTTGGCCTCAAAATTGCATATCAAATTAGTTTTCTATTGTCAAATACCTATTTTTTGAGCCCTTTGTTGCCATTGTAGGCAAACATTGCCGGTTTAAGGGGAGTTTAGGGGGCGGACCCTGAAATGATATCAGCATCGTGGTAGAGCACGATTTTGTTTGAGCCTCGTAATGTCAAGCATTTTGAAGGTGACGATCAAGATATTCAGGGCTACGGGTCTCGTTCGGATCCGCACAAATTAATTTTTATACCCTCCACCATAGGATGGGGGGTATACTAATTTCGACATTCTGTTTGTAAATACTCGAAATATTCGTCTGAGACCCCATAAAGTATATATATTTTTGATCGTCGCGACATTTTATTGATCTAGCCATGTCCGTCCGTCTGTCAGTCTGTCCGTCTGTCTGTCCGCCCGTCTGTCTGTCGAAAGCACGTTCACTTCCGAAGGAGTAAAGTTAGCCGCTTGAAATTTTGCACAAATACATCTTATTAGTGTAGGTCGATTGGTATTGTAAATGGGCCATATCGGTCCATGTTTTGATATAGCTGCCATATAAACCGATCTAGGGTCTTGACTTCTTGAGCCTCTAGAGTGCGAAATTCTTATCCGATTGAAATGGAATTTAGTAAAACGTGTTCTGTTGTGATATCCAACAACTGCGCCAAGTATGGTTTAAATCGGTCTATAACCTGATATAGCTGTCATATAAACCGATCTTGGGTCTTGACTTCTTGGGCCTATTTGAATGAATTTTTGCACGAAGTATTTTGTTGTGATATCCAACAACTGTGCCAAATATGGTTCAAATCGGTCCATAACCTGATATAGCTGTCATATAAACAGATCTGGGGACTTGACTTCTTGAGCTTCTAGAGGGCGCAATTCCTATCCGATTTGGCCGAAATTTTGCATGACGTATTTTATTCTTACTTTCAACAACTGTGTCAAATAATACAGCTGGCATATAAACCGATCTGGGATCTTGACTTCTTGAGTCTCCAGAGGTCGCAATTATTATCCGATTTGCCTGAAATTTTGTACGACGGATCCTCTCATGCCCATCAACCTACGTCTTTAATATGGTCTGAATCAGTCTATAGCACGATACAGCTCAGATATAAATTGATCTCTCTATTTTACTTCTTGAGCCCCCAAAGGGCGCAATTCTTATTCGAATTGGCTGACATTTTACACAGGTCTTCAACATATAATTTAATTGTGGTCCAAACTGGACCCTATCTTGATATCGCTCAAATAGCAGAGCAAATCTTTTCTTATATCCTTTTTTGCCTGAGAAGAGATGCCGGTAAAAGAACTCGACAAATGCGATCCATGGTGGAGGGTATATAAGATTCGGCCCGGCCGAACTTAGCACGCCTTAATTAACTTTTTTTTTGTATTGTTTATCTTCATTCAAAATCATATTTCAAATCTACCACTTGAGATACCACATTTTTAAAGATCCGCAAGGTCTCCTGTGTCTATCCCAATTTGAGGGTAAAAAGTGTACTCTCCTACCAAAGACTTTTTATTGCTGTTCTATTCTATCGTGATCGGCCTTCATATATTATTATACCCTACACCACCACTGTGGTGCTTTGTGCATTTTTTTGCTTGGTTTTAAAAAAAATCGGTTCAGATTTCGAGCAGATAGCTCCCATATATATCTTCCATCCGATATGACCGCTTAAGGCCATATCACGGTGGTGTCGAGTATTATATAGTCGGCTCCGCCCGACTTTTGTCTTTCCTTAGTGGTTTTTAAATCCTTTTTGATATAGGATGGGGAAAAACAAGATATTCTCGATCGTCCTACATGACAGTTTGATGCTGGTTTTATTGGGAGGAGAGCGTCGGTCAACCCTAAGATCCAAAAAACAATTTATTTGAGTCCTTTAATGACGAAATCTACATGTCCGGCTGAACAGCTGGATGTAACCTAGATACTTGAATCCTTATATTCGAACTCTTATGTCATGGACCTTTCGTCAAATTCCCATATTATCCCGATCGAACTACACGTCCTTCGAAGGGTATTTCGTGGGTGGGCCGGTCCCAGACTTGGTCCCAAATGTATTTTTCAGATTCGTGGTTAGCAATCGAAGAACTTCGATTTGGTAACGTTGGACATTCAAGCCCTTTTTGGAGATTGTTGGGCTTGGACCAAATTCTTATAACAGATGTATACTCAACTTCCAAACACCTTTCATTTGAAACACATATTGTTCCAACCGGTAAATATGCCCTGTTGATGATTTTTGGTGGGTGGGGCGCCTAAAAAACCAAGGAATACATTTTTACATTAGCTTATTACTACACTTTTAAATACCTTCTTTTTGATATCCATATTTTCCCAATCGGTTGGGATGATGTCATGCTGGGGTGTTTTGGGGAACGGGAGGCCCCTCAGACCCCAAGGAATAAATTTTTATGTCAGATTTGTACTCTACTTTTAATTTGATATCCATACCCATATTGCTTTCATTTGATACCCATATTGCCCAAAGCGGTAAAAGTGTTCTGTTGTGTGATCGTTTTGGGCGGGAAGAACTTTTATGTCAGATTTGTACTCTACTTTTAAATACTTTTCATTTGATACCCATATTGTCCAAAGGGGTGAAAGAGTCCTGCTTGGAGGTTTTTGGAGCCCAAGACGTCTAATTGGGAGATCGGTTTATATGGCGGCTATATCAGGATATGGACTAATTTTGACTTTAATTAACACAGTTGTTGGAAGTCAAAATAAAACACATCCTGCGCTCTATAGAAGCTCTAGAAGTCAAGACCCAAGGTCAGTTAATTTGGCAGCTATATCAAGTTATGGACCAATTTGAACCATACCTAAACAGTTGTTGGAAGTCATAACGAGACATGTCTCGCCAAATTTCCCCTCAAGAGGCTGAAGATGTCTTATCGGGAGTTCGGTTTATATGGCGGCTATATTAGGATATGGACTGATTGAGACCATACTTAACATAGTTTTTGGAAGTCAAAATAAAACGCTTCATGCAAAATTTCGGCCAAATTGGATAAGAACTGAGCCCTCTAGAAGTCAAATCGGTTTATATGACAGTTATATTAGGTTTTGGAACGAATTGAACCATAATTAGCACAGTTGTTGGAAGTCATAACGAAACAAATTGCACCCTCTAGAGGATCAAGAAGTCTATTCGGGAGATCGGTTTATATGGCGGCCAGGGACGTAGCCATGGGGGGCACCCGAGCACTTCCCATATGATTTTGTCTAACGAAAAATACTAAAATAAATTTATTCTACACAAAGAATAATCATTGACATTTTTATACCCACCACCGAAGGATGGGGGTATATTAATTTCGTCATTCCGTTTGCAACACATCGAAATTTCCATTTCCAACCCTATATAGTATATATATTCTTGATCAGCGTAAAAATCTAAGACGATCTAGACATGTCCGTCCGTCTGTCTGTTGAAATCGCGCTACAGTCTTCAAAAATTGAGGTATTGAGTTGAAACTTTGCACAGATTCCTTTTTTGTTTATAAGCAGGTTAAGTTCGAAGATGGGCCAAATCGGACTATATCTAGATATAGGCCCGATCCGCCGATTTAGGGTCTTAGACCCATAAAAGCCACATTTATTATCCGATTTCGCTGAAATTTGGGACAGTGAGTTGTCTTAGGCCCTTCGATATTCTTCGTCACTTTGGACCAGATCGGTCCAGTTTTGGATATAGCTGCCATATAGACCGATCCTCCGATTTAGGGTCTTAGACCCATAAAAGCCACATTTATTATCCGATTTTGCTGAAATTTGGGACAGTGAATTGTCTTAGGCTGTTCGACATTCTTCGTTAATTTGGCCCAGATCGGTCCAGTTTTGGATATAGCTGCCATACAGACCGATCCTTTAATTTAGGGTCTTAGGCCCATAAAAGCCACATTTGTTATCCGATTTTGCTGAAATTTGGGACAGTGAGTTGTCTTAGGCCCTTCGACATTCTTCGTCAATTTGGCCCAGATCGGTCCAGTTTTGGATATAGCTGCCATATAGACCGATATCTCGATGAAAAGCCTTGGCCCAATAAAAGGCGCTTTTATAATCCGTGTCGTTTATGGTTCAGAGCGGTTTATTTTTAGATATAGCTACTAAAAAGAGCAAAATTTTGTTTTACACAGTTGAACAATGATTTGTACTTATTAGTATTTGGTACAAATCGGAACATACTTCTATATAGCTGCTAGGGGTCATAAGGTATGCATTTTTCCCCGGATTTGACGAAAGGTGGTTTATATACATACCCGGGATGGCGGGTATCCAAAGTTCGGCCCGGCCGAACTTAACGCCTTTTTGCTTGTTTATAATTACAAAATTTTGTATTTGTACTATTCTACAAAAACAACATTTTGCTGAGGCCAGGGCAGCCTTAAAATTATTTTTCTTAAGGACAAAATTGTAATGAAATTCTTAGTAAAGAAAAATTTTATGAAATTTTTTCAAAAAAAAATTAATGATATTACTCTAGAAATAACATTTCAATGTAATATTCCCTTATGGCAAAACTTCAGCACGGACCGGACCCCTCTCGAAATTATTTTTTTTAGACTAAATTTCTTCAAAATATTTTCTAAAAACAAAATTTTTATAAAAACAAAAATATTATAAAATTTTAATGAATTTTTATGAGGACTTACGTTCAGCAAAAAAACAAACAAAGGCAACCTAACCTCGAGATTATTTCTTTAATTCAAAATTTAAATTTTGCATTAACATTTTTTAAGTCTTTTTATTATGCTTATCTGTCCAAAAAAAAAATTCCTAAATTTTTTCTATAAACAAATTTCAAGTAATATTTTAAAATACAACATTTTAACCCATTACGCCTGATTCCGTTGTCCGATGTTGATGAAATTGTATCTCTATATATAGAAGAGGCGCGTGGCTAAAGCTTGAGTCATGAAGTTTGGCACGAATGTGGGTCTTGGGTCGTAGGTGCGCGATAAGACGGGGTTTTGTGATATTTGTACGTTTAGGTACTAACAAGTACGAAATGGTGACTTATTACCCAGCGCGAACGGTTGGGGTTAGAATAATGATTTTAGGCTCAAATTAAAGAGCGTCTCAAAAAATAGGATTTGGTCTCAAAAATTTCCCAAAATAGTGCCGGAAGTGAAAAAAATGGTACGTTAAGTACCGCAATTGGTACTTTTTGGTACCTTGTTTATTAATTGAACTAAACTTTGAATTTCGGAATTTAGGTAAACTATGCCAACTCAAATTGGGATGCTAAAAGAGTTTTTAGACATTTAGAAAAAGTACCGTACGAAATAGGTGAACATTGCATAGGGCGAACGGGTAGAGCTAGTACTTCGAAATTTGGCTTAAATGATTGTTGTTGCAAAACAAAGGGTGTAGATAGAATAAATATGAAAAATAGTAATGGAAACGGAAGAAAC
The DNA here is from genome assembly GCF_963082655.1 of Stomoxys calcitrans. NCBI lineage: Eukaryota > Metazoa > Arthropoda > Insecta > Diptera > Muscidae > Stomoxys > Stomoxys calcitrans. The sequence continues at coordinate 42,588,119 of NC_081552.1, forward strand.
GTACGTTTAGTACCGTATTTGGTACAATTTCATACTTTCTTTACGGATTGAACTAGAGCTCTGATATTTAACATGTAGGTTCTATTAAGAAATATATTGGGTTGCTCAAAAAGTAATTGCGGATTTTTCATATAGTCGGCGTTGACAAATTTTTTCACAGCTTGTGACTCTGTAATTGCATTCTTTCTTCTGTCAGTTATCACCTGTTAATTTTAGCTTGCTTTAGAAAAAAAGTGTAAAAAAAGTATATTTGATTAAAGTTCATTCTAAGTTTTATTAAAAATGCATTTACTTTCTTTTGGGCAACCCAATATGTGGCTGACTAAGAAATTTTTAACAAGTCATACATTTTGGTACTTCTTTACGGATTGAGCTACAGCTCTGAATTTTGAAATACAGTTACATTACACTATGTACCGAGCATTTACAGACTGAGCTATATCTGTGACATTAGAGATAAAGGTACGTCTTGGCTGTATGTAACGGATTTAGGTACCAAAACGTACAAAATGGTATTTTATTTACGGATTGAGCTAAATATCTCAAAATTGGGATACAGTTACATCTTAGCAGTATCTATTGGCCGACTAGATTTTTTTTTAATTCGTGCACTTCAACTTTCAAAATGTTCTTTGTTTACGGGCAAGGCGTAAGCTATTAAAATTGCGATACAGTCACGTATTGGTATTGGGTGTACCTGGGCATATGCCAGTCTATTCATAATTTAGAAAATTTATATTCTATATCCAAATCTGAACCAATCTGAGCCAAATTGACAAAGGATGTCGAAGGGCCTAACACAACTCACTGCTCCAAATTTCAACAAAATCGGATAATAAATGTGGCTTTTATGGGCCTAAGACCCTAAATTTGAGGATCGGTCTACATAGCAGCTATATCCAAATCTGAACCGATCTTAGCCATATTGTCGGAAGATGTCGAAGGGCGTAAAACAACTCACTGTCCTAAATTTTAGCGAAACCGGATTATAAATGTGGCTTTTATGGGCCTTAGACCCTAAATCGGAGGATCGGTCTATATGGCTGCTATATCCAAATCTGAACCGATCTGAGCCAAATTGACGAAGGATGTCGAAGGGCCTAACACAACTCACTGCCCCATATTTCAACAAAATCGGATAATAAATGTGGCTTTTATGGGCCTAAGACCCTAAATCGGCGGATCGGTCTATATGGGGGCTATATCAAGATATAGTCCGATATAGCCTATCTTCGAACTTAACCTGCTTATGGACAAAAAAAGAAACTGTGCAAAATTTCAGCTCAATATCTCTATTTTTAAAGACAGTAGCGTGATTTCAACAGACAGACGGACGGACATGTCTAGATCGTCTTAGATTTTTACGCTGATCAAGAATATAAAGGGTGATTTTTTTGAGGTTAGGATTTTCATGCATTAGTATTTGACAGATCACGTGGGATTTCAGACATGGTGTCAAAGAGAAAGATGCTCAGTATGCTTTGACATTTCATCATGAATAGACTTACTAACGAGCAACGCTTGCAAATCATTGAATTTTATTACCAAAATCAGTGTTCGGTTCGAAATGTGTTCATTCACCGTAACGTTGCGTCCAACAGCATCTTTGAAAAAATACGGTCCAATGATTCCACCAGCGTACAAACCACACCAAACAGTGCATTTTTCGGGATGCATGGGCAGTTCTTGAACGGCTTCTGGTTGCTGTTCACTCCAAATGCGGCAATTTTGCTTATTTACGTAGCCATTCAACCAGAAATGAGCCTCATCGCTGAACGGTGAATGAACACATTTCGAACCGAACACTGATTTTGGTAATAAAATTCAATGATTTGCAAGCGTTGCTCGTTAGTAAGTCTATTCATGATGAAATGTCAAAGCATACTGAGCATCTTTCTCTTTGACACCATGTCTGAAATCCCACGTGATCTGTCAAATACTAATGCATGAAAATCCTAACCTCAAAAAAATCACCCTTTATATACTTTATAGGGTCGGAAATGGATCTTTCGATGTGTTGCAAACGGAATGACAAAATGAATATATCCCCATCCGTTGGTGGTGGGTATAAAAAAATCATTTTCCTAATATGTTATAACTATTTAGCGACGAAAGTTCGATATAATGATAAAATTGAAACTGCTGTCAAAAGAAGTACCATTATTGCCATTCATTTATTTATTTTTTTTTTGTATAGAATTCATCAAATGCTACAAGACATTAAAATGGATTCCAGAAATCTCACTCCTAAGAATTTTGAGAAATTTTTTCGTTTGATTTTTAGGATATAAAAAATTGCTGACTTTTGACAAGCCAATTTTCCCCAAAATAAGTCAAATTTCCCCAAAGATTGTTGTTACTGGTTTCAGTCGTCTACTTTACACCAATCTAAATTACATTACGATACCTCTTTCCTAACTCGAGGTAGAATTTTTCTAAGGCAGCTCTATTCTTGGGTATTTATTGTCGTTAATGCCGTTGTATACAGTTCGAAGCCATTAATACAACTGCCAAAAGATATTTGCACTGTGTTGGCAATCAGTGTACAATTCAGCTCTGAATTTATGACCAAATTTCACCGCCAAAGTGTCAGTTCCTGCACCCAATAGCTACCACAATTTTCAAAAAAACAAGATATGATCCGGTTCGGACCACAATTAAATTATATGTTGGAGACCTGTGTAAAATTTCAGCCAATTCGTATAAGAATTGCGTCCATTGGGGCTCACGAAGTAAAATAGAGAGAACGATTTATATGGGATCTGTATCGGGCTATAGAACGATTCAGACCATAATAAATACGTATGTTGATGGTCATGAGAGGATCCGTCGTACAAAATTTCAGGCATATCGGATAATAATTGCGACCTCTAGGGGTCAAGAAGTCAAGATCCCAGATCGGTTTATATGGCAGCTATATCGGGTTATTAACCGATTTGAACCTTATTTGACACAGTTGTTGAAAGTAAAAATAAAATACGTCATGCAAAATTTCAGCCAAATCGGATAGGAATTGCGCCCTCTAGAAGCTCAAGAAGTCAAATCCCCAGATCTGTTTATATGACAGCTATATCAGGTTATGGACCGATTTCAACAATACTTGGCACAGTTGTTGGATATAATAACAAAACACGTCGTG